>NW_019267123.1:343929-355625 GCF_002742605.1 Olea europaea var. sylvestris
TATGAATCTGCATAATGTGACTATAATTCCACCAAGGTTTCATAAATATGTAGTTTCAATGAGACTTCATTTATGTCTGTGACCTTGTTAAAACGTGTATGTCAGTGTGATTTTTCATACAAGCATTTAACACAGTGTCTACATTTAATGCAGGTTTGGGAATTCAAAATACCAGAAGAGAGCTGGTTTCCATGCAAGATTACAACCTCAATCAGTAAGGGTGTTTTAACCACCATTCAGATATCGTTAAGCCAACGACAGAAACTTGTATTGATGGACATATGTTTTGCTGATTTCTTGGATTGCCATGAAATTGTTATACAGTCGCAATTGATTCACTACTTCCTTCTGCGGCAAGTTCATCACCCGAATGACCAAGAAATGTGGTTTTATGTGTCGGGGCGATATGTCCGGTTCTCTATCTTGGAGTTTTGTTTAATCACGGGGCTGAGGTGTTCTGGGGATAGTTATACACAAGTGTTTGAAAGTAGAGAGTCACGGTTAAAGGCAAAATATTTTTCTCAAGTGCATAGTGTAACCCACGAAGAGTAAAGTCCACTTTCATATTTGCTTGCCAAATTTCAGACTTGGATCTCGTTGAAACTCTTCCAGATAATGATGTTGCTATGATTGGGATGCTATACTTCATCACGGCATATCTATTTCCAAGAGATTATAAGAAAGTTGTTGACCACTTCCTATTCGTGCTTGTTGAGGATTTCTCTGCAATGAATCAGTTTCCATGGGGCAAGTTACTATTTGAAATTATGTTGAGTGCATTAAAAGACGGGTTGAGTAGGAGGAACTCAGACTACAGGCTACGAAGTATGTTGGTAGTTTTTCAATCCTAGATGTAAGAGACTTTTCCTAGCCTTGATGGAGTTGTGGTCATACGAATATCAAGGTTGTATCCCCAGTGAAGAAGTTAAACAAAGAAATGTCTCTTAAATTTGACCAAATGTTCTTTGTCAAAATTCTTCAAAATGTGAATATTCCTCCGAGAAGATGATTCTTCAATATGTTAGTGCCTTTTTGCTATCTGCAATTACAAGAATGTTAGTCCCCTTTTACTATCAAATGTATCAAATATGTACACTAATTATCTATTGGTCAAGATTAATGAAAGCAAATTTACACAGCAATCTTACTTTTAGAAAAATAAATAAATAAATCCCACTTGAAATTTGTCGAGCAAACTCGTTATTTCACCGCCAAACAAAATATTGGCCCATCAATACCACAATATCATTAAACCGAATAATCCTTTCCCGGTACAAATTAATATTCGACATTTCAGATATAAACAAAGTTTTATAACGAGTTCAAGCCACCATTTATTAACTCGACATGTCGACTCCATATGCATTCAACAGGTACTGAAAAATTACAAAAAGCATGAGCATTGCTAACTAACATGGCATTAAGATTAAACAACAAGATATTACGGCGAAGAAAACTAAAATTCACAGCTCCACATTTTTATATTAAGCCTCCGTTTATTTCTTATTTTTGGAAGAATGAGAATGAAAAATATAACCGTTACGGACCCCACACAAGAGATAAAAATTCAAATTTGGTGGTCTGAGGCACAATGGGGTGATGTAAGTTGTTATTTTAGTCAGTTGTCAAACAATTATATTGTTGGTAACAGACCACTAGTTTCAGGTCGCATGTGGTTTGGATCGGGTCACATGTGACAGATTCATTTTGACAGTGTGCAATATATGGTTCTATTTGGTCACACGTGACATATAAATTATTTATTTATTTTATCAGGAGATTAAGGAGTTGAGGTCACAAATATCTGATTTGAAGTCCTATAATAAAGTGTTAAATGTGAAGCTTGATGACATTAAGTCTTAGATGCCATCAGTGAATGCTGAGCAAACGACGAAAATGAATTACATAGTTCAAATGCAATCTAACATAAAAAGTGACTTGATGGAGATTAGGACGAATATGTATTTGTTGTCAGAAACGGTATCAGCAATGATTTCCAATTCCATGGATGAGATTATGAAACGGTTTGGTCATCAAAAAAGTGATCATGGAGTTGGAGATAAAGATTCTCCTGTTGTTGGAGGATCTGATAAGGCCGAGGAGGTAGTTACATTACATTTCCACATAGTTCAAGAGTTTCATTTGACATTTAAAACATTCTCTCATTTTGTGTACAGTGAAAACTGTGGAACCAAATGTGGACAGGAAAGGAAAGGGCAAACTGGACCCAACTGATGATATCGTTTTGTCGTATACTCTTGAAGCACCATCATTTGACTTGAGGGTTGGATCTACACAACCTGACATTTTACATTCCGAAGACATTCAAAAGCATGTCGATTCTATAATATCGGATGTGGTCACAACAATTACAACCGTTGATACCAAGGTATTTATAGCTGCAGGATTCAGACATCATGTAGTTCACAACTAGTTAATTGTCATAGGTCACAGAACACATATATGCTGGATGTTCACATGTCACAGATCATAACTAGTACATGGTTATAGGTCACAGTTCATGTGCAACATGCTAAACTAAGATGTGCCTTGTCACAAATTCAGGATTCACAAAATGCATGTACTAGTAAAATTATAAGCACAAGGAAGAACTTGAAAGTGAGAAAAAGAAGATTGTTGCTAGAGGAAGAAGCTTGCATTTCACTTGTAATTTTCCAACCTAGAGAGACTCCTATTTATATCAATGGAGGAAAACTAGCTCATTTAATCAAGGAGTTAAACCATTCATTAATAAAGGAGTTAAAAATATGAAGCCAGTTCTAAGGTCACAGTTCATTTTCTGGTAGACTAGAGTTTATATGCTGCATGCTAAATTCAATAAATGTGCATAAAGTAATCTGTGACCTGTTACAACATTACGCAGGATACAACTACTGATGAACCAACTTTTGAACTGCCAGCTAAACGGGTTTCAAGGCCTGCGAAAATATTGTGGTCTCTATTTGTGGCTGAAAAATGGAAACTAAGACTCAAGAGGAAAGAGAGAGTAAAACGAATCAATCCTGCATAGGATAGGTAGCATTTAGCTTTGAACCTCCGCTTGTGAAACCAATCGGGAATTACTAGCAAACCAGTGGATCTGATACCTTGAACTGTTTCGCCATTTTTGTAAACCAAGACAATAGATCTCACACAGGACCATTCTAGTTACAGCATAGTTTTTACTGTTGTGTTCGTTTTGGCTATGAACACGTCGCCTGGTTCTATAAGAGTACGTTTATTTCGTATCCATTTGTTAATTTATATCAATAACTTGTTGTAACACAATAACTTACTTTTCCATATTGGTCACAGAAAAAAATTTAGCGATAAAAATGTTAGAATCAATCTTGATTTTGTTATTGTTTCACACCCATGCTAAATTCAATAAATGTGCATAAAGTAATATGTGACCTGTTACAACATTACGCAGGATACAACTACTGATGAACCAACTTTTGAACTGCCAGCTAAACGGGTTTCAAGGCCTGCGAAAATATTGTGGTCTCTATTTGTGGCTGGAGAAGGAAAGTTATTCAAGCATGATGATATTGTTGTTTTTGAAAATTACAAAGGTCGTGTTGATAAAATTGATAGCTCAGCATTCATGGCTTGATTTCAGAGAGGGTATAAACCAAGAACCAAGTACGTTTATTTCGTATCCATTTGTTAATTTATATCAATAACTTGTTGTAACACAATAACTTACTTTTCCATATTGGTCACAGGAAAAAAATTAGCGATAAAAATGTTAGAATCAATCTTGATTTTGTTATTGTTTCACGGCTTTGACCATCTTGGAATATCCTCAACAAACTGGTGAAGCCACTCTTCTTCTTCAGTTGCTTTGTCCAAAGTGATGAACTCCGATTCCATTGTAGATCTTGCGATGCAAGTTTGTTTGGACGATTTCCAAGAGATAGCTGCACCACCAAGAGTGAAGACATATCCACTAGTAGACTTGGTATCTGACATATCTGATATCCAATTTGCATCAGCACACCCTTCGATTACTGCAGGGTATCTAGAATAGTGCAGTCCAAAATCACGAGTGTGCCTTAAATAATGTAGCACCCTCCAAAGGGGTTTCTAGTGGACAGCACCTGGGTTACTCGTGTAGCGACTCAATCTACTAACTAAGTATGCTATATCTGATCTCGTACAAGTCATTAAATACATTAAACTCCCAATTATCTGAGAATATTCTAATTGTGATACACCATCACTTGTGTTCTTGGATAAGTGGAGACTCAAATCCACTGGAGTCCTGGCCACAGTGGTATCTGACTTGTTGAACTTGTCTAGTATCTTATCAATGTAATGAGATTGAGATAACACAAGTCCATTTGGTGTTCGAGTAATTTTTACTCCCAAAATGACATCCGCGAGACCCATATCTTTCATGTCAAACTTCGAGTTTAACATATTCTTAGTGGCTTTGATAATCTTGTTAGAGCTACTGACAATGAGCATATCGTCGACGTATAGACATAGTATGACATATCCATAATTAGTGTCCTTGACATATACACACTTGTCGCACTCGTTGATTCTAAAACCACTAGAAAATATAGCATTATCAAACTTCTCATGCCATTGCTTCGGTGCTTGCTTCAAACCATATAGCGATTTAACCAGTTAACAAACTTTCCTTTCTTGACCTAGAGCTGTAAACTCCTCTGGTTGCTCCATATAGATTTCTTCATTCAAATCTCCATTTAGGAAAGCTGTTTTTACATCCATCTGATGTATTTCCAGATTTCGCAAGGCCGCAATAGCAATTATCATTCGGATAAAAGTTATTCTCGACACAAGAGAATGAGTATCAAAGTAATATAAGCCTTCCTTTTGCTTATAACCTTTGATTACTAGCCGAGCTTAATATAAACCACACAGGACACAAATCACATGTTACACCACCCCTCATTTATATTTGATGGAGAATATAGTTACATATGTCACCTTTTTTGAAAAGGTAGTCACATGTCTCACAACTCAGGTCACAGGTAGTTAAGAGACACAATTCAATCGAAATAGGTATCCCATCTGACACAGAACACTTGTCTGTTGGAGAAGGTTACGTGTTATGATACATATGTCACATTTTATGGTCCGAATGGAAGAAGTAGTCACATATATGTATCTCAGACAACAGGTCACATCTGGTTATTAAACATTTTCAGAATTCAAACATAGGTCACTGTTTCTTATCATAACAACTATATAGATGTCGAAACTCAATTGCACTTGAAAACAAAATGGTCACAGGTATATTTCACTCTGCTATTTCAATGAATGTTTGAAATAAAAGAACATGAGATATCTAAATGCATCTGTATTATCTGTTGAATTCTATTTTCATTTGTGTTACTTTCCCATGTCCTTCTAGTTTAATGGAACCACACTTGAGAATCTTCTATGGTTGTGACCTTGTCCTCCACAACAATCACATTTCACTGTTGGTTTCCCTTCTCTGGATGATCTCTTCCTCTTCTCAGTTGGTCTTCCAGAACTCCTCTTCTGGTTAGGAGCTAACACAATTTTGGCTTGTACTTCTTCAGGCATTATCCATTCATTTTGGTTCCCAACAGGATATATAGAATATTGGTATGCATTCACGTAAGCATCCCTTGTGTAATAATAAGAACAGTAAGCATATGGATCTCTCCTTGTATTTACAATTACAGCCAAGGCATGTGGACACGATATCAAATCAACTTGCAGCATCCTGCATGTACATGTACGTTGTTCAATATCAACAACAAATGTTTACTTTCATCGCTGACAGAAAATACTGACTGGTTGGAGGGAGATACCTGAGAGAATGTAAAAACAATTGTAGTATCATGTCACATTTATTATAACTATGTCACAAACATATATCTTATGTCACAGGTTAATATATCACGTCACATGCATTTATATTCATTGCACACGCTTAGGTCCAGGTCACACATGCAAATGGTGCATACAAATATCTTCTGTCACAGATGTATAGCTCATGTCACATGTATTTATGCTGAGTCACACACATGAATTTTAGTGTCAGACTAATGAAGTTACCCTCAAGTGCCTCAACTCTACACTTATTTTCCTCATCTCCTTCTCGTACTTGCTTGACAATTTCGTGAAAGTTTCATGTGCGTCATCTCTATGTTTACAAAACCAAGATTGTAGAGTTTGTCGCAATGACTCTAGCAATGATACAATAGGGTAATTCTTGGCTGCCTTTGTCACAACATTAACTGATTATACGATATTCCAAGTCATTGTAGAGTATCTGTTTGCTGGCAAATGGATTCGTGACCACTTTTACAGTCCAACATCTGCCTATAAACACAAATCTTATTGATTGATATCATATAACCAACATATGTGACCATTTTTATGTATGTGAAAATGTCATCAGATGTAGTACACTACCAGGTAACCAGTAATCTTCTCATTCATTGTGTCTAGTCGTCGCATGTAATATTCAAATTCTTCTAATGTATAAGCACGGACAGTCGAATTGAATGCTTGTGTAATGTTTTCACAAGATTTTTCATAGTATGATTTCAAGTTTTGCAACAAATGATATGTACAAATACCATGCGAAGTCCCAGGATATTCATATTCTATTGTATGTTTTATACTCATGTGACGGTCCGATACAAAACATAGTCCGTCTCTGTGCCCATAAGCCTTCTTGAAGTTTTCCAAAAACCATCTCCAAGATTTATCGTTCTCGTTGTCTCCAATTTCAAAAGCAAGAATATATATGTTGTTATTTGCATCTTGTGTATACACTATGAAAAGGGTACCTCCATAATGATCATTCAAGTAAGTACCTCAACCACAACCACAGGTCTACAATGGTCCAATCCTTGTATTGATGCACCAAGTGTCAAAAAGCAATATTTGAACCTATTGTGACTATCCACTTCGAGTTCTGTGACCCTGCCAGGATTCTTTTGTTGGAGCATGTAGAAGAAGTTTGGTATCTTACAAAATGATTCAGCTGGATCAACTCTAATCATTCTCAAAGTTTGTTTGCGAGACCTCCAAGCTTTTGAATAATTCAAATAAACCCCGTAAGTATGCAACATATCACTGCATATATCCTTCGGAGTATATATAGTACGTGATGATGTGTATTTATATTTAATGGTAGATGACACAACTGAAGTTGAGACTTGCCTGTGTGACCCCAACACTACATTTGATGGACATGTGTGACTACCAATCTTTCGAACCTTAAATAGATTTGTTTTACCCCATTTTGATGATCTACATATCCAACTACATCCACGATGTGAACACTTCACAACATATTCTTTCTTGTCAGACCTTTCAACCATAAACTCAAACATGTTCTATTTAGCGAAAAGGGACAGGCTCAGTTTCAAAATATTCTTATCATGGAAGACCCTTCCTTCTTCTACCTCCCTAGCATCAGCTATCGATACAATTGTGACTTCAGTGTCACATATGTGACCCATTGTTTTAATTAATGCTTCGCATATGTCTGACGCCATGTCCTGCAACATATACAGCTCACCACTAGAATGTGCATTAATTGACAATATGATAGATGTATTATCAATTTCTATATCTGTAACATCAATAAATAATGAGTATTTGGCAGGTTCACGTTCCATATCTTTTAGTAGAATGTACGATAGGACATTGTTATCATTCTTTATCCTGATTGGTGGCAAGTCATCATTCAGCACATACTTCAATGAGACTGCTACCTTCATGGGATCCTATCAAATTCTCTCATAACCGTGTCCACAAGCTGTACATAACTGCAATTGCGGTCCACCAACGCCAATGACGATTGAGATCCATTTATCAAACATATGTGCAAGTACACCATTTCTGCAAACTAAAATTAACATCAATACTGGCCTCGAGATGAAAGTAATATGTATCAGGTCACATTTTCATGATAACTCGGAATTTTGAAATCAAATGCAGGACACATACTTATTACATAAAATACAATACATATGTACCCAAATTAAATATCACAATGGTTGAAACATCGGTCACATTTTCAAACAAGTCAGTTATCTGCCACTAAATACAAGTCACATACATATCGAATAGAGGTCACATGTGCTCAAATTGAATAAGACAATGGGTGAAACATAGGTCACAGTTCATTTATTACCATTCTCATATTTACGTTTCAAATTTTACCCACTACACACAGTAGACGCATGAGTCACATACACGGAAAGTATGTAATATGTGATTAGAGTATCTGTGACATGTAAATTACAAATTTATGTACATTATATGACTGCGAAGTTCTTATCGTGTTCAGCGCAATGAATGCAATTTCCAAGCAATTAGTTCGATTATGAGTAGTTTTGGCCAGAGACGACAACACTCGTTTGACTACCATTCAATTTTTTCCCCTGAAATTGTGACTGTAAGATCAATTACTTCCTATAGCATTCAATTTGTGACTATAACGTTCGAAGCAAATGAACAAAATAATAGGATTTTACTTGGATTGTCTTCTCCGGCTGGTATTTTTGGTTTATCAAATCTAGTGGTAATCTGTGACGGGAAGTATTAGAATCCAGTTAAATTTTCGAATTTGTTACCGAAATTAATCGGCATAGTTACCTCCTTTGTCGTGAAAACTTGAAATCCATCTGAATTTTTAATTTTGGAATGTGGATTTGTATTTGGAGGTAGTCCTATTATACGAGGAAAGTGATCTTAAACGGATGAAATAGAATCTTTATATATATATATATATATTTTTTTTTTTGTTAAATACCTGATGTTTGAATTTTTAAACTATAAATCTGTCTTTTGACTTGGGGTATACTATACACCTGGATTGTGATTTTTTTTCCTTTAGGAATTTACCCTGGCCAAACATGGCCCACACTTTTTATTTGAAATATATAATTTTTCCCTTTTAAGTAAAATTGTAAAATGAAATAACATATGTTATGTAAAAAAAAAAATGTGGCATAATTATTTGTAATTTAATGGATAAAGAATAAGGAATTTTTGGATAGTGGTATGTTTGGGCTCAATTTATTTATTTTTTTAACATTCACTTTCAACCGCACATTCTCCTATAAAATAATTTTATATATAAATTGAAAGTTTCCTTATTTTGTGACCACACATTCTCAAAAAAAATTACTATTTCAAAATACATTTTTTTTTAAAAAATGGGGCTCAAACAAGGGCATAAAAAAAATTACATAGAAAGCCCTAATATATATAAATTTGATCCCCTTAATTACTATAAAGATAAATTTAATCTTTATAAAATGGCTCAAATTTAATTATAAACATTACTTGATCCAGATGATTGCTTTGATTATCAATATACTACTCCCCAATCACTTGACCACCAAGAATAAAGCTACTCAAACAGGGGCATGTGACAGGATTAAATAACAGATGCTACCAAGTTCTTTTGTTTTTCCAATTCCTTTGACATATGTCCACTGTTTTTAAATCCTGTTATTGACCCTGTTTATGTAGCAAGATCAAACCACCAAACCACAATTTCAAGTGATGAAAATTGGTTTATCAAATATCTTGTTGTTGGCTCATACTTGAGAGATAATTTGTCGTAATAGTTGTAGGAATTGGTTCAAATAATTAACCAAAAATTGGAAAATGAAAATGTGTGTAAAAGTGATGAAAAAGTGTGATTACGTGTCAACTTCGACCAAATATTCGGACTTGATCCGATGGTGAAATTACAAAAGTAAATAGACTAACTTATTCTAATCGTCGAGTAGATCGTCATGGTATATTTGGAATCTCGAAACCAATTCCGGATGAATGAGAAATTGCTGACCAAAGTTGGAAGAAATGAAGTATTGCAACTTTTCGAAAGGATGCATGTTTTGACCCACACTATTTCATTTGCACCCTTTCTATATCTATAAATAGAACCCTATGAACATGGTTTTGGGTATACCAATTGCACTGAGCATTCATTCTCCCTTGCAATTCTCTCATTTGTAATTCCATAGCATTTTCATGCATTTCCTTGGTAGAGAGGGAATTCTGTTCGAGTTCGTTGGTCGAAGTCATTTGGAGTGCTCCTATAACTTGACGTGGTCGTTATATCTTGGGAGATGATTGTCGAAAAATCGTTAGCACCGATGCGGGGCAAATTTATTTTAAGGAAAGAGTTATACTCGCCTTGGCGAATCGCATCACTTACATCTAATTTTTTCTGATTTCATTTCTACTTGATTTTAGAAAATAATTAATTTCATTTATATGGTTTATGCAATGTTCGATATGAAGAATCACATGTTTTAATTCAAGAATGGAAATGGTCAGATTTGATAATCATTGGTTAGTTTCTCAAACTCCATTTCAGTAAGGCGAATCCTTGTTTCGATTTCGTGAACATAAACGATATATTTTTTATGAATATAATATGCACATAATCGGTGTATTCCCAAACAATCTTAAGATGAATTTTTTTATGCATATTATATTTTATTTGTAATGGAAATCAAGATACTGCATGAATGAAATCATAAGACAAAATTTTGACGTATCATGATTCTGGTTAATGTGTTCTATTACAACATTTTAATTAGAGAAATTCATGTGTAATAAATCTGTATGTTATAACAGAATCGATAGTGATTCTATAACTTGGAATCATTCATTTATATATTGAATTCATTACAACATGTTTCAAGTTGATTTGTGGACAAACAATCTGATATTATTCTATCATGCACCATATAATGTAGATTCTGGTTTTGACCCATTAGAAGAAATTCTAATATTCAGAGATTAGAGTGGAAAATCTCAGATTGGTGCTCCAGATTATATGATAATTAGTTGTGAAATTCATAATACATATTATATTCATGAATCGGTACATACATGTTTGTGTATTGTATTTGTTGGTAGTCTTATCTATGAGTTTTATTTGTTGGCACTCTTTTAATCCAAAATGTATCTATATTAAAAGATAATTTGTGTCAGAAGTTGCCTAGGGAATTTTGATTGGGAAGGTTGGTAAAATCTTGTTAACTGTTTGTAAACAAATAGTATGCATGCTATATGAAAAAATGTATCTTTCCAAATTAAAAACAGTTTTTAATTTCTGAAATGGTGTGACCCGTTTGAATTGCGTAGTATGAAATATTTGTCCAGACAGTATATAAATGTAAACTAATTTGTAAAGTCAAATTGCACATGGACATTGTATATGCTAACCATTGCGTTCCTTCATGTTTAAACTACCCCAATTCAAAGTTATCAAGAAATAAATTTACTAAACCTGCGAAAGATGCATGTTGGGATAATTTTAATTGTTCAAAGCATGTTGGCTTTGGCTTTGACTTTGTCAAAATCTAGTAATGCTAAAATTTATATTTTGTGCAGAATTCCTTACTTTTAGTTTATACGTATGTCATCCCAATACCTTTTGTTCTCTCACTATGACAAATCATTATGCGTTTGAATATATTACTTGCATGAGAAGATATATTATAACCGATAAATATGCCCATAACAGTAATGGCATGAGTATGCATTTAGTTTAAGTAGACAACTTTGTTGGGTATCTATATGATAACCAAGTGAAGCGGATTAGTGTATTCATTTGATGAATTCATACAAGTGTTTGGATTTTGGATAGACCTTTTTGGTTAAAATGGTCTAGTTGGTTAAATTTTCATATCTTGTTGAAATTA
>NW_019267123.1:357080-360765 GCF_002742605.1 Olea europaea var. sylvestris
GTGGTACCTTTAAAAGAGATTTACTAAGAGAGATCAAGAAGATTGTATATCGAAGGGAATGAGATTGAAACCTACTACATTAGAGTCCTTGTAATGGTAATCCTACCTTGTTGACTGGAGATCCCAAGATCTTGATTCAAAGGGACAACTAAGTTATGGGGATTTCACGAAGCACTAAGGAAAATAATTTCCTAACTCATTCCTATGATATTAAAGTGCTTTCTGCAGAGTTGTAAGAGGTTAAGTTAATCTTTTAATGATTTCTATATCTTGATTAAGTCAAGTGGAGTAGGGCAGAATACTCTTAATAGGAGGTCACCTATGTGAGTGTGAAGTGTGGCCACTTCAATGAGAATTATTCAAGGTTTAAATTCTCTAAACACTCGCAGAACCAAGAAGGGTTCAGGGCCAAAATGAACCAAGTCATGAGAACCATGAACGGTTTAGGAAAGTCATTGTGTGAGTATCGTTGTCTTGACTTACACTAAAGGCTGAATGTTTCAAGACATCACGTTCACGAATTAGTCGAGTAAGTCCGATGGTATTTCACTAGGGGAGGTTCAAGGCCAGAAGTTACCTTCCCTGATGCAGTGTTTTTTCGCACCCTTTCTACATTGCATCATATCATCGCATTTGCATATGCGTACCCAATTTCTATTCATATAGAGAATTGTAAGAACTGGTTCAAATAATTAACCAAAAATTGGAAAATGAAAGATGTGTAAAAGTGGAAAATGAAAAGGTGTGATTACGTGTCAACTTCGACCAAATATTCGGACTTTATCCGATGGTCAAATTACAAAAGAAAATAGACCAACTTATTTTACTCGTCAAGTAGATCGTCGTGGTATATTTGAAATCTCGAAACCAATTTTGGATGAATGAGAAATTGTGGACCAAAGTTGGAAGAAATGAAGTGTTGCAACTTTTCGAAAGGATGCAGGTTTTGGCCAAATGTTGCAACTTTTTGGAAGGATGCATGTTTTGACCCACATTACTTCATTTACACCCTTTCTATATCTATAAATAGAACCCTATGGACATAGTTTTGGCTACACCAATTGCATTGAGCATTCATTCTCCTTTTGCAATTCTCTACTTTTTAATTCCATACCATTTTCATGCATTTCCTTGGTAAAGAGGGAATTATGTTCGAGTTCGTTGGTCGAAGTCATTTGGAGTGCTCCTATGGCTTGACGTGGTCGTTGTATCTTGGGGAATGATTGTCGAAAAATCGTTAGCACCGATGCAGGGCAAATTCATCTTAAGGAAAGAGTTATACTCGTCTCGGCCAATCGCATCACTTACATCTAATTTTTTCTGATTTCATTTCTACTTGATTTTAGAAAATGATTAATTTCATTTATATGGTTTATACAAGGTTCGGTATGAAGAATCACATGTTTTAATTCAAGAATGGAAATGGTCAGATTCGATAATCACTGGCTAGTTTCTCAAACTCCATTTCGGTAAGTCGAAATCTTGTTTCGATTTCGTGAACATAAACGGTATATTTTTTGTGAATATAATATGCACATAATCGGTGTATTTCCCAACAATAGTTGCTTTGTTGTTTCTTTTTCTATATAGAGTATAATGCTTTGATAAACGAGAGCAGCTCAGAGAGACTCTCCAGTATAAATAATTACATGCATACATTTAAAGAATGACGTTTGGAAGAATTTTCAAATTCAAGTGTTGTTTCTAAAATTAAGAAACTAATTTCGAATATGTTAGATAATTTGCAGAAAGTGATTTGTATGATTTAAAGAGCTTTTAGATGAAACTCGCCTTAAGTTTCTCATAAACCACTTCTACTATAAGCAAAAACAAAAGTCATATTGTCCTCACGGGCATGGCGCAGTGATAAAGCAAGAGGATTCTCCACTAAGTATTGAAGGTTCGAATTCCTGCGACAGCTGGAAGGAAACATTTATGTTGGAAGGCATATGTCCTGTGCAGGTAAAGTTATGGTGCGCTTTGTCGTCCTCTGGGGGTCCTGTCCACATGTCGTCGTATCTCGAATGTCCGATCGAAATTTGTATAAGCTGTGAACATATTCAAATTTATCCAAGTCTCGAATTGAGGATAATGCTGTCATTCATCAGGATTAGTTGAGCGAAACTCAGATACCTAAGTCATAAAAAAAAGTCATGTCAAACTGATTCTAACACTATTTAACGCCAGTTTTAGGTGGACAATTACATGACGTTGAATGTCTACATAAAGATATCGATAAAGTTATGGTGCATCTTGATTCATTGAAATAATCTACGTCCGTATCAACTACCACCTATAATGATGTTAAACAATATATGCGCCGATAGTATTATTCATATATACAAATAATAGATAGAGTTCATTCATTACTTGCAATGTTATATGATTGAAAATATAATACTTCACTTTTGAAAGAATTAAAAATATTTTTAATTTTGTTACTCTCACTCCTACATTATTTTAAGCTAAAATTAAAATTTATAATTAAATATAGGGATAATTGCTACAGAAGCCCAAAACCTTTGAAACCCTAGCAAGCTTTTTTCAAACTTTTGATTTGTTGCAATCGTCATCCTAACATTTTCAAATGGTGCATCTGAGCCATATTGGACGGTTTTTATCCAAAATTCTGTCAGTTGATCAAAAAATGATTTTGACAAAAAATAAAGTTAGTCTTCTTCCCTAACCCGCCCCCAATCCACTCCCATCACCACCGTATAACAAGTACTCCTTTTTTTATATTCATCACCTATCCAGAAATTCTCTAAGGAATAATATAGAAGCACTGTAATTGACAACAAAATGAAACATTGTGTTGTAGAAAAATGGCCTATCAATTGGTTGTTTGTGTTGCGGCCAATTCCTCGCCGAGCAGCTCTCCATTGTCATCAGCTGTACCTAAATCATTTTCCCCAAAAGTTGCATTGTCGTCGAAGGAAAGTAAGACACAACCGCCACCCCAAAATCCTCTCCAGTGCCTGCACCTAAATCATCGTCCCCAACACCAAAATCCTCGAGCCTCGCTTCTTCTCCTCCTACCAACTCATCCATCCTAGCAGAGTCCCCCAAGGATAAGCCCTCATGTCTATCCGCCCCTAACAACAAAGTCGGTTCTCCTACAACCACCACTAGCAATTCCAGTGCTCCATTAGCTTTGGGACCCATTGCCAGTGATGGACCCCGTGCTGATGTACCTACGATCGACAATAAGGTGCCACCGCATTTAAAATCTCTTGCTGTTGCATCTGCATTGAAAATTGGTCTTCTTGTTTGGGGTGGGGGTAGATTTGGGGTGTGCCCCTTTTTTATTTTTGATTTTTCCGTAAAGTTACCATTTTACCCCTTTAAAAATTGTTAAAATATGATCAAAATTATTTTTTTGGTCAATTGACAAACTTTTGGATGAAAACCGTCCAAAAGGGTCTTAGATGCAACGTTTGAAAAAAAATAGGCGTGACAACTGCAACAAATCAAATGTTTGGGAGAAATCTGCTAATGTTTCAAAGGTTTGGAACTTCCGCTGAAATTATCCCTTAAATATAACACTTCACTTTCAATCAAATTAACATTCTTACTCCATTATTAATTTAGGGTACCGCTATTTACATCCTCAGTTTTTATATATACATCCACTCTTTAAAAAAAATAATAAATAAATAAATAAATAAATATATATATATATATA
>NW_019267123.1:360810-382165 GCF_002742605.1 Olea europaea var. sylvestris
TTTTTTTTTTTTTTTTATCTTATGTAAATTTACCTAAATAAACATAAATAAAATGAAATAAAAATATATCGTTTTAACTTCATCCACTAATATTTATTTTCAAAAATTCTTTTAAATATTTTTAAATTCTTTTAGAGTTTGTGTTTAACTAAAATTTTAATAATAATAAAATACTAAATTAATCTAAAATCATAAAATCCTAATCATAAAAATATCCTCTTCAACGAAAGTTTAAAAAAAAAATCATCACATTATTGAAAAAGGGAATATTAATTTTTATACTTTTTTAAGTATTGGTCTGAAAGATAAAAATATACGAGAAATTTTAAAATAAATTTCAATACCTGTCCAAATATTATTACATCACAAAAGGAAACAAATGTAAAATTATCAGCCGAAACACAAATAACAAAAAATTATGAGCTTATAAGCAAAAAATAAAATAAAATGATAATAATAAAATAAAATATTAACATTTGGTTTGACGAGGTATTTTTTTTGGCTTGATAGAATCCTATAAATTCAAGAAAAGAGATTTGCTAACCTTTATAATTAAATATCAAAGCATTGACACGACAATATAGAAAATAAAAAGTAAGAATCAGATTAAATGCTGAAAGTAATTTGATGAATATAGTGATTTTTTTTTTTAAATTTTGAAATTGTATTAGGAATGTGTGTATAGTGGGATGAATATATAAAATTTGTATGGATCTATAATGTTTAAATGAATAAATTTAATAAGGACAATAATGGAGCTTGACGCGGATGGAAAGTAGTAATTTTTAATATTTTAATATTGATGTGTAGACAACCTTAATTTAACTAAAATTTGAATAATAATACTTCACTTTCAAACGATTTAAAATATATTAATACGTTAGTCTAATTAAAATTTCATTGCAAAGGTCTCAATCAAATTTTCAAGCATTCAACGGATGATGCAAAGATACAATGGATTGATTAACCGTGACGACATTTGAACAAGTGAATTTTCTTCAGTTGAACAGTTTTTATTTCAAATCAAACATAATAGAAAAATAAAATCATCCGCAATGAAAATTTTCCCATTGGACAATAGTCTCTAGGTAGGTATATAGATGGGGAAATAAGTTGAGAATCAGGTTCTTCTAGGGAAGAAGAAGCAAAGTGCAAGCTCTCATGGAGATTTGAATATGAAATGCCAACCAGAGGAGACGTGATTTCACACAGGACCACAAGGAAGAATCAAACTTTTTTATATTTATTTTATATAATTATTGTACCAAATCTATAATTAAATATATGAATTGTCTTTATTCTTTATTCGCATTTGCTTCGAATCTTATATACGTCTCATGTATTGGCTGAAGTATCAGATCCCTTTAGCCCAACGTGATTGCCTTGAGCAGTGTCCAGTATTTTGACCCAAAAAAAGGTCAAATTAATTGTTTCAATGGTCACTGAACTTAGATTCATATTTTCAATTGCTCACCGAAGTTTAAAATGTCGACTTTTGACCACTGAACTTTGAAAAATATCGTACGTTACTTATTAGCATAACTGCTAAACGTTGAAAAATATCGAATTTACAGTAAGTAATTTACAACATTTTTAAAGTTCAGTGATCAAAACTCGATATTTTAAATTTCAGCGAACAATCAAATACATGAACCTAAATTCAATGACCAAAATTTGACATTTTAAACTTTAGTGGCCAATCAAAGACATTGATCTAAGTTCAGTGACCATTGGAACAATTAACTCAAAAAGGTGCGCCAAAAGAAGAATTAGTAGTAGCTTAGTAGGGGTATCAAATTTTAATATAAAACATGATCAAGATTGCGAGGAAATGTTATTTCAATTGTGAGGTTCTTAGAGTGCCTCTTGATCTCTATTTTTTTGTATATTCGATAGGAATATTAGAGTGACCTAATGCATGTATGGACAACTTAATATACACCGGTGTCTGGTAAACCTTTCTGCCATGCATGGTCAAGGGGATAAGTGAATAGTATGATAGGCTCCCAGAAAAAAAGCAGAGGGTCATTAGTAAACTGAAATTAATGATCATCAGAATAAATTTCAGTTCTTTTTCCTGTCCACATTTACCGGCTGACTTGTTCTTACTGTCGTCAGTGCTTGTGTCAATTTTTATTAATTAGGTATATATTCGTACTCAATTATATAGGCAATGTTGTATTGTTTTGCTTTAGTTAGTCCAAAGTAGTTCATGCTGGAGCTAAAAAGACAGCTTCCAGAGAATGGTTGTAACAGTTCCCTGAAGAGAGATTTATTATTTATTAAGAGATATGATGTCCATGGTTTATTTATTTAGTACAGTCGATGCTGATTGGGTATCATAAAATCGCAGTCAAGAACAAAAAAAATAAATGCATAACGTATAAAAGTCATGAAGGACAGTCAGCTTGATGTTGTGCGATTGTTTTTAAAGAAAATTTGTTTACTAAACACCACTTGTCTATTGTATATATACTTCACTCATATGCAACGAGGAAGACAACCTTTCACAACCGAAGGTTAACAATATTCTGATAATATATGATGCAAAGTTCCAACTAACATTCTATTATACACAGAAAAATCCTTGGTTTAGCGTTTTCATTTTCTCCACAACCAAATACACTGATAAAACCCTGGTTTTTAGCTTCCTTTACTTCTAAAACCAAAGGTGATTGTTCATTACCTTCATTTTTGGTAGATAAGTATACTTGGAGTTTCCTGTGAAGTCTGAGCAAGTTCTTTACGTGCTCTTTTAAATATGTCAATTTCTGTCACATGTAATCCTTCTGAAATACTACTCAAGGAACATGTTGGAACAAGAGTGATGTTTAATGCACTCCTGGAAGAAGAGAAACTATACGCATGCCATTACCAAATTAAAGACCTGCTGCATATCTGCTTCCCTCCTGAACAACATTCCTTACTGTTGACCTTGAAAATTTCAGTTTCCTCATGCATGATATAAAATCATATGATCTGGTTTTAGATTTGAGAACCGAGAACTTTTCATTGAAAATGTCATTGTTCATCTGTTATATTCCTTCTCACCATACAAAACCTATGATTTTTAAAGTAAATCTTGCCATTCAATATTCTTGCATACATTGAAAACTGTGAACCTAAATTTCTGAAAACAAAACAAGAAGATCAAAGTGTCTTTCCTTTTAACATCCCTTCTGATTCTAATGTCTTTGATATTTTCCTCTTAAGACTACTTTGCAGAAAATAGAAAATATTTAATTTCCTTTATTTTGTCATAAATATTTTATTTATTTCCAGTAGTGCAACTGATGAAACAGTTTGGATTATAATTTAACATTGATTTCTACAGAGTTCCTATATTATCTGCTTCTTTCCTGCTTTTGCAAGCACTCTTGCATAATCCAAAATTTTGAAATGTTTTTCTTTGGTGATTTGGTTGCTGATGCACTTTTTTGACTCTTTCTCTTGCTTCCCTTGCTTTTTAAGGTTAAAGCAGTTAATAATTGGGAAGTAGTACTTCAACTGTGTGATGACTAGGCTTTGCCATATTGCTGAAGATATAAACGATGAGAAAAATGAGGCATCTGAAACCCCAGATGAGTCTAGCAGGCAACAAACTTCAGATGACAGCAAAAAGAAGATTGAAGTAATCGGAAAAGTTCCATACTACAAGCTGTTCTCATTTGCAGACCCCATCGACCATGTATTAATGGTCATTGGTACGATAATGGGTGTCGGTAGTGGAGTTTGCTTGCCTCTCATGACTCTGATATTTGGACAGTTGGCTGACTCTTTTGGACAGAACATGGGAGCTAAAGATGTTGCTGAGGAAGTTTCCAAGGTATCATGTAGTATGCCATGAAAGAGTGTGAATTAATGATTTGACTTTGCGATATGGGATCCATGCTAATGTATAATACCATCTTAGGTATCCCTAGATTTTGTGTATCTTGCTTTGGGGTCTGGCATTGCAGCATTTGCCCGTAAGTGTTTAGACTTTAAGTAATTTGATTATAATATAGATAATCATTTTGATTAAGAAAACTTGAAAATCCCAAGTTGGCTTCTTGGCAGAGGTGGCCTGCTGGACTGTCACTGGGGAAAGGCAGGCCTCTCGAGTTAGGAATTTATACCTGAGAGCTGTATTGGGGCAAGATATTGGATATTTTGACAATGAAACTAGCACTGGAGAAATTATTGAGAGGCTATCTAATGATACAGTTATCATTCAAGATGCCATGGGTGAGAAGGTATAGTTATGACTAAAGGATTTGAAAATAAATTTATGAACCTTATTGAATTTGTATTTTTTGTGCTATTCAAGTTTTTCTTATTGATGTAAAACGACAGGTAGGAAAATTTTTACAGCTCTCTTCTTTATTCTTTGGAGGGTTTGTGATAGCTTTTATCAAGGGATGGCTTCTCACTCTGGTCTTGCTGTCTTCAATTCCTCTTCTTGTCATCTCTGCTGCTTTCATGACCATCGTTATGGCAAAGCTAAGATCCCGCGGACAAGCTGCTTATTCAGTAGCAGCTGGTGTGGTTGAACAGACAATTGGCTCAATCAGAACTGTAAGGATGAATAGATAAACATTTAGTGTGTGCTTGGTACATAAGACTGGACAGGGTTGACAATACAATTGACAAAATGTTAAATTGTTCTTCACTATATTTGCATCGTATACTTAACAACGACTTGGTTTCACTTTCAGGTTTCATCGTTCACAGGGGAGAGTCAGGCTATTGCTAAATATGATAAATCTCTAAATAAAGCTTATCAAGCTGGTGTATTGGAGGGATTTGCTGCTGGATTAGGTTCTGGTATATTTATGCTAGTCCTGTTCTGTAGTTATGCTTTAGCAATTTGGTTTGGCGCAAAAATGATTGTAGAGAAGGGGTACACTGGAGGAGATGTCTTGAATATAATAATGTCTATATTGACGGGATCCTTGTGAGTTTTTCTTCTACACTTTATTTGTTTGTAGATTTTTTTGGACAAAGCTTTAGTTGTTTACTTAATAACATTGATTTGTACAGATCATTAATGAGTAAGAGAACTACACATCCATGTTAGACTTTTAAATATGTTTTCATGTATTAAGTCAATTCTAAATAAATACTGACAATAAAGTTTCATTGCATGTGTTCTTCTTCTAGTTCTTTAGGGCAGGTATCTCCATGCTTGAGTGCATTTGCTGCTGGTCAAGTTGCTGCTTTTAAAATGTTTGAGACAATACATAGAAAACCTGATATAGATCCTTATAGCACAAATGGAAGGGAATTGGATGATATTACTGGTGACATAGAATTAAGGAATGTCCATTTTAGTTATCCGTCTAGACCAGATGAGCAAATATTTGATGGATTTTCACTCGTTATACCTAGTGGAACAACATTAGCTTTGGTCGGACACAGTGGAAGTGGAAAATCTACCGTAATAAGCCTTATTGAGAGGTTTTATGACCCACAATCAGGTGCAGTTTTGATTGATGGTATCAATATCAAAGAATTTCAGCTTAGGTGGATCAGAGGAAAGATTGGTCTTGTCAACCAGGAACCTATTTTGTTTACTTCAAGCATCAAAGACAATATTGCCTATGGAAAGGATGGTGCATCCATAGAAGAAATCAAAGCCGCGGCTGAATATGCCAATGCAGCTAAATTCATAGATAAGCTACCTCAGGTCTGACCCTACATTTATTTGATTGTTTCAATTACTAATTTAGTGCGTGCGCTATAACTTCAATTAAGGATTCTCGAAGGGGAACCTATTTTGTTTACTTCAAGCATCAAAGACAATATTGCCTATGGAAAGGATGGTGCATCCATAGAAGAAATCAAAGCCGCAGCTGAATATGCCAATGCAGCTAAATTCATAGATAAGCTACCTCAGGTCTGACTCTACATTTATTTGATTGTTTCAATTACTAATTTAGTGCGTGCGCTATAACTTCAATTAAGGATTCTCGAAGGAAAAAAAAAAAAATCCCCTTTCAAGACTCAGCACAGGCCAAATCCTTTAGGTTTTTAATGTAGAAAAGACTACATTCCAGCAGAAGATGAAACATGGGTTATTGTGCAGAACTGCATATATTTCAAAATTAAAACCTTTTTCATGTCCTTCACTAATTGGTATCGTCATCAACCTTCCAAAGGAAGCTACCTTTTATACATATTTGCAAATTTCTTGTCTCCAGGGACTAGATACAATGGTAGGCATAAATGGAACTCAGCTTTCTGGTGGACAAAAGCAGAGAATAGCTATAGCTAGAGCAATACTAAAAGACCCGAGTATCTTACTTTTAGATGAAGCTACAAGTGCTCTTGATGCAGAATCTGAGAAGACTGTGCAGGAGGCACTGGACAGGGTCATGATCAACCGAACTACACTTATTGTTGCACATCGCTTGAGTACAGTGAAGAATGCAGACACCATTGCTGTTATTCATCAAGGAAAGATCATAGAAAAAGGTTCAATTTTTTTACATTCGATTGGTTTGCTGTAACAATAATATGTCACTGTGGATTTTTTTCCTTCTACAAAGAAGTAGATGCACTTAAATTTTTTTAACTCGATCAGGTTCACATTCTGAACTAGTACAAGATCCTGAAGGAGCATACAGCCAGCTTATACAGTTGCAAGATCTGAACAAAGAGTCGGTACGAAATCCTGGAGATGACAAAGATGGAGCTGAGATTAATGTGGATTCTGGAAGGCAGTTGAGTCAGCGTATTTCCTCACGGTCCATAAGTCGGGGATCATCGAGAATTGGAGACAGTAGCCGTCACTCATTCTCCTTTTCAATGAGTGTGCCCGCCACTGTCAGTGTACTGGAGGCAGCAGACGGAGAACCACATACTCCTGCTTCGTCAAAATCAAAGGTGGAGCATAAAGTCTTATTTTGCCGCTTGGCCTACCTGAATAAACCAGAGATTCCAGAATTGCTATTTGGTTCTTTAGCTGCAGTGGTCAATGGTGCAATATTACCACTTTTTGGGCTCCTGTTTTCCAGCGTAATCGAAACTTTCTATCAGCCACCACATAAGCTTCGCAAGGATTCCAAGTTTTGGGCATTGATGTTTATTGTTCTTGGTTTAGCATCTCTTTTGGCAACCCCATTAAGGACATACTTCTTTTCTGTGGCAGGGTGTAAGTTAATTAAACGAATCAGATTGATGTGCTTTGAAAAGGTGGTTCACATGGAAATAAGTTGGTTTGACAGAACTGAGAACTCAACTGGTGCAATTTGTTCTCGACTTTCTTCCGATGCAACTTCAGTGAGAAATCTAGTTGGAGAATCACTTGCATTGCTTGTTCAAAATATTGCAACAGCTATTGCTGGTTTGATCATTGGTTTCGGGGCAAGCTGGCAATTATCCCTTATAATTATGATCATGGTACCTCTTATTGGACTAAATGGATATCTTCAGATGAAGTTTATAGATGGATTTAGTGGCGACACAAAGGTTAGCTCACTAAACTAAAGCCTTAACCACTCCCCCTCCACTATCTCCCATCTTAATGAATCATATGGATTCAAACTTTTGTGCGACGGAGATAAATTTTCTGCTGAATTCTGATGGTTATACAAGTTTATCATTCTAAGATGGTTATAGGTCGTCTTTCACAGAAAATGTAGGTTGCTTTAGCATGGAAAGAATAATTTATTAAGTAGTAACTTTCACTTGCTTGCGTTATATGGATTGATGATACATGTAAATCACAGATCGTGTATACATTTGTTCTACTCAGGAAACCAGTAAGATCTAAAATATCTATACCCTGTAGAAAAAGACATACCTAGAGCACTAGTTTCCCAGCACTGCAAGATCTAGAGGGAGTTGGATGTATGCAGTCCTACTATTACGAAAGGGGAGGCTGTTTCCCAGGGCTCCAACCCTCGACAACAGACCAACCTTACTTTTGGACTAAGGCCCGCCTTCTATACAGACCTCTGTTAAATAAATAAAAATCGTTAAATTTTCATCAATGTCAGTTTCAATCATTTTTCACTCTATACACGGACTGGAGTAAGAGGACCATAAAAATGGGAAGCATTTGGTACTTGAGATGGTGATTGTTCAACTTCGAATGAACCATTGTGGCAAAAAGTTGAAGTCTTCGAATCAATCTGTTTCCTAATGCTAATATGCTCAATTAAATAAATCTAAATTTTACACAGAAACTTTATGAAGATGCAACTCAAGTTGCCAGTGATGCAGTTGGAAGTATTAGAACTGTTGCTTCTTTTTGTGCTGAAGAGAAGGTGACGGAACTGTACAAAAAGACGTGCGAAGTTCCAATGAAATCAGGAATTAAACTAGGTTTACTCAGTGGAGCAGGTTATGGAATGTCCTTGTTCTTTCTATATTCAGTATATGCAACTAGTTTCTATGCTGGAGCTCAACTTGTTGAGGCTGGAAAGATAACCTTCGGTGAGGTTTTTCGAGTAAGCTTTCACACTACTACTTGCATATTGTAAATTATTTTCCTGTTTCTTGGTAATGATGACGAGTTATTACAATGGAAAAACATTTGTGCTGCTCCATAGGTTTTCTATGGTCTCAGTATGATGGCTGTTGCAATATCTCAATCGGGTGCCCTTGCACCAGATTCTGGTAAAGCCAAGAGTGGTGCTGCCTCTATATTTGCACTTCTTGACCAGCGATCAAAAATAGACACTACTGACAACTCAGGAACCGTGTTGGAGAATGTCAAGGGAGATATCGAGTTTCAGCATGTCAGTTTTAAGTATCCAAGTAGACCTGATGTCCAAATTTTTAAAGACTTGTGCCTGATGATTCAATCAGGCCAGGTAAATTACAATCATTTGAGCTCTTGGAACACTAAGTTATATTATTTGAACACTTACAATATCAAGTTTATTTGTCAGAATGTGGCACTTGTTGGAGAAAGTGGGAGTGGAAAGTCGACAGTGGTTTCCTTACTGCAAAGATTTTATGATCCAAATTCCGGTGTGATTACACTAGACGGTGTTGAAATTCACAAGCTAAAGCTGCTATGGTTAAGGCAGCAGATGGGTCTTGTAAGCCAGGAACCCGCGTTATTTAATGACACGATCAGGATGAACATTGCATATGGCAAGGAAGGGAATGCCACAGAGGCAGAAATTATAGCTGCCGCAGAGTTAGCAAATGCTCACAACTTCATCAGTGGTTTACAGCAGGTAAGTATTCTATGAGCTGAATCTTGTAGTCCTGACAATCTAATGCATATAACTTTGAAAAAACATAGGGGTACGACACGATGGTGGGTGAACGGGGGATCCAGTTATCTGGTGGGCAGAAGCAGCGAGTTGCGATTGCTCGTGCTATAGTGAAGGCGCCAAAGATATTGCTACTTGATGAAGCGACCAGCGCTCTTGATGCTGAATCCGAGAAAGTCGTTCAAGATGCTTTAGACCAAGTTATGGTGGACAGAACAACCATTGTGGTGGCTCATAGGCTATCTACAATTAAGAATGCAGATTTGATTGCAGTTATTAACAATG
The DNA here is from genome assembly GCF_002742605.1 of Olea europaea var. sylvestris. Lineage (NCBI taxonomy): Eukaryota > Viridiplantae > Streptophyta > Magnoliopsida > Lamiales > Oleaceae > Olea > Olea europaea. Next base: position 370,308 of record NW_019267123.1, read on the forward strand.
GAGTTATTGCAGAAAAAGGAAAACACGAAAATTTGATAAAAAATAAAGATGGTATTTATGCCTCTTTGGTGGCATTGCATGCAGGTACTACTGGTTCTTCTTGAATCAATTGCCTCAACTCTTTTTATCGAGTGTAATAATTTTCTGTTGAAAGAATTAAAGCATTTAAAGCTTTTATATTCCCTATTTTGAAGTTTTTTATATTACATATATTTCTCATTTAAAGCTTTGACTAAAATTAATGGGGCCTAAGCCTAACATTCTATAAAGAAAGCCTTGGACGACTCAATAGTTGGTGGAAAGTAAGTTTGAAATTTAAAATTCAAATTTTGTTTAAATTCTAATGAAATCTAAAAATATAATTAAAAATTAAGTTCGACTTGACATGATCCTAATGTTTTATGCTAAATACGAAAGTTATAGACATTTAGATAAACTCAAATCATCGTTCATTATTTTCTATATATCAAATTCAAATCTTTGAAAAACGTGCATTTAAAGTTGTTTTCATGTCTTCGTATTCAAATCAAATTCAACATCCACATTTGATATATTTTCTTTCGTTTAATAGACTTCCTTTTCCAGGAACATATATAAAACATAATTATTATCTAAATCATGATCATATTTAATGGTCATATTCAATAAGTTTTGTCATAAGCTATTCCATTATTTGCATCATTTTCACTAGGATAATTCTAGAGGCACTTAACATCAATCACATTTTTTATTATAATCAATTGATAAATAATATCAAAAATAAAAACCCCTTTAAAGTAATATTTTTTCTCGATCCCAATATTATTATTTTTTATAGAGATCTTAATGTAATATAAAAATCACTAAAAAAGGAGACTTAAAACATATTTAATCGCGCAATTAATGTTTGTTGCTCCATTATTCACTTCACATAATGTGCTGTTAATATAAATATTCATGTAGTTGATTATTTATTTATTTATTTATTTTTCTTAAGATTAAACTTTTGGATGAATCTTTTGCGCTTGACCTATAAAATTATTATCAATAATAGACAACCTATATAATATGCAAATACCTTATTTCTTGCAAACCATAACTCGATAATGATTAGGATTTGGGCGTGTTTAAAGAAAATTAATTTTCATAACAAATGAGCCCAATTCCTTGTTATGCTGACTACTAATCCAAAATTAACATGTTATGTTCTTAATTAAATATAAAATTGTCAAGTTGCCCTCTTGATCACATAAAAATATTTAAAAATTATTACACTCCCAAGTCCTGACCTTTTCTTAAATGAAAGGTTAAAGAAAACATGATTTTCAGGATTGAAAATGAAAAAAATTGAGGATTTTATTTATTAGAAATGCTGCCCTAGTATAGAAAAACAGGTAAATTTCCTTGCCAAAAAATTAAAAAAAAAAAATTACTTTAAAAAATAATACTTCTAAAATATTTGACGATGATTATGTTCAATTTTGTTTATCTCGATGTATTCATTTTCTCTCAATGTTACATGACAAAAGGCATCAAGGAATGACCATTTAAGTTCATCGGGACATAGTCTAGTGGTGCAAAGGATAGGAGCGAGGTTATCTCACATCTTACTGACTGCTGCAATGTGAGGGTTCGATTCCTAAAACATGAAATTGAACTCTTGCAAGCACAATGTACAGACAGCTCTTGTTCCTTGACCTACTGGGGTATATCCCGCGATTTACCTCCCTCACAAAGCTCTAGAGGCAGGGCGGCGAGGGCCCTCAAGGCTGGGGTTCAACCTTTTTATTTTTTTATTTATTTTTATTTTTTTAGGAATGACCATTTTAAAGGTTGAGTAGTTCACGTGCAGCGGCACTAAAGATACATCCAGAAGATAATAAATGCAAGGCCATGGCCAAACATGTTTAAACTTTTTTAGAAATTACTTTTTTCTTGAACATTCATTAGTTCAAAACTTACCTTTTGTGTAGATTTTTTTACTTATTATCCAAACAAGGTGCTACTTTTACTTTTTATAAGCTTCAGACAGAGTAATCACGTAACGAAGCCCCCAAGAAGGTTAAGAATTAATTTCTAGTAATTCAAAGGATGCAAAAATAAGCAACTCCACCCAGATTGTCCTCATTTATGAAGCAATTATTTATGACTTATTGGAACACTACAAACACATGCAAAATTACCATAAAAATCCATAGATATGAGTAAAAGACAAATTTAACACTGGGTTTGAGAGCAAGAAGCAAAAAATAAAAAAAAAAGCCCGTGAGCCAAGTAAAATAAGTAATTATCAAAAAGCATACAAGAACACAAGGAGCACAAGAACCCATAAAACAAAAGGCCAAACACATATATATAAATTAAATCTTGAACAAGGCAAAAGGCTAGAAAGAAAGTGAAAGGAGTGTTTTTTGGTACCCTGATACCATTCAACCAGTGTCAGTCCCCATGTGAGTATGTGGCCCTTACCCCACACGCTACCCCTCCCCACCTCATAGACAAAAGAGTCCCCTAAAGTAGACTTTAATGGCATAAAAGAATACCCTTTTATTTCACCCTTCACTTTACTAATTTTTTGGATTTTCTTTTCCTTTCTCCTTTTGCTTTCTTTCTGAGTCATCACTTTTCACTGTTTTCCTTCATGTGATGATTTAATGGATCATAAAAGGCTGTACAGCATCAGATGACAATTAAAACTGACAGAAATTTCCAGCTTTACAATCCACTTCAAATCTTATTTTCATCAATTATTTTTACCCTTTTGACTCTCTGAATCTTCATAGTTGTTACGCTCAACAGGGTCGCTGTTAATGTACAACAATCTCCCTTGGAAGCATAAAGTAATCAACTCGACAGTATTGAGAAAGAAATAAGCTGAAGTGTTCTTCATCGTGCTATCCAGTCGAGCACTATTTAATTTGACATGATCTTTTAATGAAACTAGGCAAAGAGAAAATAAAGTTACCATTATATGGTAAGAGAGTTACTGCTACTGCCTTTGTAAATAAGCTAAATTGTTCAGTGTGGTCCAGCACACAACTACACAGAGGGTACAAAATGAACAAAGAGAGACCCCACTCTCATAAATTAGTTCATATGTCCTTTACCTATGCATTATGTATTGTTTTGAATAATATGATAGTATGGTATTGATGATGACAACAGTCTTGAGGTCTTTCCTTACTGATCTTTTTTTTCTTCTGTTGTGAGTATGGTTTGGCTATACAGAGCTAGAGGACATTTTACTTCTTTGTATATGCTACTCATACTTTTCCTGCATAAACAAATGCAAAAAGAAGAATCTTATGAACAAGAAAAATCAGCATACAGAACACAAATATGATAAAATGATAGTGGTATAATCGTTTAGCCGACCCGATCCCGAAGTTCAAGGAAGTTGTTCTCACCAAGCTAAGTTAATCCCTCCTTGCCAGCCATGCTCAGCTCTAACACCTACATTTCAATGGCTTCTCGCCCAGATGAAAACCTGGCGGTCAATAACAGTACTAGATTTTAAGCTCTTCAACAGGTGAAACTGGGGAACAAAAGGTAAAAGTAAAAATAAGGGTGCTACCTTGGCATTTGGAAGTAATACGATTTAAGAGCAGCCATGTTAAGAGCAGAAGAGTTGGGCAGCACGGGGATGTTAGGGGATGATGTACTAACAGTGATACCATCATCGGTATCAGCTGAGGCACGGGCAAAAACCGACTGATGTTCAGCAGCTAGTTTTGTAGGAGAGGCAAAGAGGTTATCGGGAAGGATGTGCTCCAAGCTGCATCCATGACAAAACTCAAGGTCATGCCATTAGTATGGGAGAATAATAAGCAAACACCAAGTTATCTTACACGGTGCATGTCTTACTGCAATAATTACATGAGAACACCTTTACCGACCTATCTTCTTACACATATAGAAGGGATGTTCGAGTGAATAGCCTAAAATTTCATCTAAGAAAACATTGATTTTCACTACCTCTCAGGAAGATCAGTGTCTTCGGCATTGGTTTGATCCTCCTTATTGGCATTTTCACTTTTCTTGCCAAATTCAGTTGCTCCCTCATCGTTGGCAGCAACAGCTGGAAATTTAGCAGCTTCCCGAATACCATTAATTTCTATAACAAAGAAATCAAAAAATGGTCACTTCCTACCAAATAGACTTCTATGATAATGCATATGGCACATCATTGGATAACAATTTTGCCAGCCAAAACTAACAAAATATAAATATTTCAATCAGCTAACCTTCCGAAAATTCTTGATTAGCAGCATCAGATTGAAGAATGAGATTCTGGTTCATTTGTAACTGAGACTGTATTGGGGAGCCAATTGGGGTGCTGGTCGACAGGTTTGGCAGGAAATGATTATGGTGATGCTGATTTTTCAGGTCCATCAGTTGCATGTTCATCATCCTTCTGCCTTGAAGATCAATAGCGTGGTGTAATTCCGCCTCCTGCTCAAATTTTCTCCGGATCATCATCTCTTGTGCGTTGTAAAACATTCTCGACCCTAAGAGGAATTACAAAAGGAGATTCAGTTAACAGACGAATTTACTTGTGGACGAATAAGAAGCCTGAATTGAATGCTTACCAAAGGGGACATCGAATTGCTCTCTGGAATCAAGTCCGGAAGGGCTTAAACAAGCAGAAAACTCTCCTCTCTCCATTTGTTGCTGCTGTTTCCTACAGATTGTTCAATTAACACCAGGATATCATTACCAGGTAAAGCAAAGAAGTACTAGAAAAATCGATAGAATGGAAAATTTACTTTTCAAGGACTTTTCCCTTCTCCTTGTAGGGTTTTACGAGCACTCGGGAGTCGCACACAAAATGGGGGTTCCCTTTAGCCAAAATGAGCTTCACAGTCTCTGGGTATAGAAATGTAACAAATCCAAACATTCTTTTCTGCTGATATGGAATTCTAACATCCTGCACCGGTCCATACATACTATAGACGCATAGTCAGTACACATTTGGCTTGCAACTACAAGAATCGGAATCTCAACCAAACAAGAACTGCTTACCTAAAGTAATTTGAAACATCCTCTTCCTTAAATGTACTATCAGCAGGAAATGTCAAATAAATCTGTCTGGCACTTGAATTTGCACTTCCAACAAATCCCATTGCTGAAAAATCGTTCCTCTCAGGTCGACAACGGCCAAATTTATGGAGCTCGTCACCCATAACCAGCGCAGCCGCAGCAGATCTACAATGCCACTTACCATAAGATATCACAAGAACCAATCAAACTCAAAATCGCAACATCAAAACTCCATCCCAATGACAAAATTCACAACAATATAAAATTGTAATTAGCAAACATTTACATTCTAGGCTTCTAAAGACTACAACTAGTAATTGATTCCTGCAGTGGAGTGACGGGAGTAGACCTTGAGGTAGACACCATAAATAGTTTATAAAAAACAAGAATGCATTAAAATTAACAAAATTTCCATACAATTGAACTTTCCAAAACAGAATAAAAGCCCAATATGGAACCAATCCATGGGCGATAATAAACATTCAAATTGCAAGGCTCTTGCATAATACACCAGAAAGAAACTCAAAACCAGAAATACCCAGAATTACAAAACAACAGTCTCAATCAAAAAGTAAACCTTTTTTTTTTATGATAAATGAAAAAGGGTTAATTACCATAGAATTTACCTCTGATGTTCATTCAAGAAGCTGGGGCATTTCATATAAGCAAGAGGGTGGTGACTCCCATGAGGCGAGAGTGCAAACCTCTGCTGCTGCTGAAGGGCCTTCATTCTCAAGAACTCGTCAAATGGCCCTGAATCCATCTTGCTCGGGGATCCCACTTCAATTCCTTCACTGCCAAACCCACCGTGCGAAAATTTACAGCTATCGCCGTTCTTGCAAAACCCTCTAGCGAAGTACATGCAAGGCCTCCAACCACCACCACCACCACTTCCATCCTCAAAACCAGAAAGAAAAGCAGCATCATTCACTGAACAACTTCTCCTGTGAAATGGGTGTGGATGAGGAGAAGGAATGCCGTTCACATCCTCACCATAAGGGAAAACCAGAGAATCACTCCTCCCACTGGGACTGATAATTGGATCCACCATGGAATCATCAAGAAATGGTAACTCTTGAACTTGATGACGCATTTCCCCACCAGACTCATCAACAAAATCATTCCCACCATAAAAAGGCAAACTTGAGGCCCCTGAACCACTATTTTCATTATCATTAGTACAACCATTTACCACAGCAGCATAAGAAATGGGTCTTGGGCTACTTCTTGAAAAACCTGCAGCAGGTGAAGAAGGGTTACTCGGATGGAACCCATAGTTGGGAATCAAGATTCTTGGCTTATTTTGAGGAAATGGGTTGTTTGGCCTCATGGGATTTGACAACGGAGTTGAAGGGTTAGAAGAAGGGCTATTAGAAGGAAGCCCCAAACAGGCTTTTGCTTGGTTGATGCAAGATACCAAAAGAGCTTCAGGGCCAAAAGCTAATCTCAAAATCTCCTTCTCCCCTTGGTCTTGTATCAGTATATAGCCCATGATTTTTGAAGCGTTTTCTGGATCCAAACTCTGGATCCTAGACATCACTATTTTAGTAGCCTCATATGTATCCATGGAGTTCTGTATTTTTCCTTACCAGTTCCTAGAAAGGGTTTCTTTTTTACCTCCCGAGAAGAGAGAAAAAGAAATGAAGATACACACAGAAGAAGGTGTAGGGTTTTAAGAAGAGCCCTCAAGAAGGACTAAAAGCCTTTTCAGAGAGAGGAACTAGAGAGAGAGCGATTAGAGGGGGGAAGACGAGATTTTTGTATATTTTGGGGAATTATTAGGAAGAGAGTGGCTAAGATTTAACCATTTTATAAAAGGTAATGATGGGCTGGTGCTTATATTTGAGTAAATCATTATATACCATATTAAGGGAAGTGTGTGAGTGAGTATGGACTATAGAGAGAGAGGGACAGTAGAATACAGTAGAGAGATAGTGTGTGTATTTATAAGGGGAAAATGAGATTTTAGTATATTTTTTCAATTTCCCATTAATATTTTTGAGCATCTTTTTGCTCTCTCTCTCGTCATAACTGATGGGATAGGACTTGCAGAGGCGGTGGTCAAAGGGGCGGAGGTGGTGGTTGGTGGAGGAGAAGGTGGTGGAGCAAAAACAAAAAAAACAAATTTTTGCTTTGGTGGTGGTGATGCAGTACTGTTCAAAGATGGCTCTTTAAACTTGAAACCACAACTTTTGGTATCAGTGCAAACCTGCAGCCTTGGGGAGAGAGTAGAAACTTTCTTCTCGCTCTATATCTATATCCTCTCTCTCTATATCTATATGTGATGGGATTGTCTTTACACACATGGACAAAACATGCAAACCTGCTACAAGGGGGAAATTATTCAAGCGTCCCCTGTTTGACCATTGCACTTAATTTCACCCAAAATTTGTGCCATTTTAGTGAAGTTGGACTGAACTCAATTGAAGAATAAAAAACTTGAATTTTTTTAGTGTATGTTTGATACGTTGGATTAGATTCAATAGTATTAAAAATAAAAGTTAGGATTTTTTCGCTTGCTTTGATACTTGACGGTAACACTTGAATTAAATTTGCATTGTTTTTAGAGTTTCTTTCAAATCTATAAGATGAGTTGTTTTGGTTAGTCGTGTTCGGTGGATTCAGACGAAACAACAATTTAATGTGTTGATATATTTTTGTTTGGGTTATTTCATGTTATAGCATCAGTCAACGTAGCTTTAGACTTTAGGGTGTCATTTTGAACTTTTGAATAGGTCAAGCCGATTTTGTAACAAGTTCATTTCTTTTAAACTTTAGGTTGTCATCTTTAGGTTGTCATCTTGAACTTCAATGCAAGGTCACGCGTGGTTTCATAATGGGACAATGGCAGTCTAATGCATTAACAAATTTTTGAGTTATTGCATGTTATAACATTGGTCATGCCTTGAGATGTTAGGTCGTCATCGTGAACTTCAGGGTAAGATGAAGTTGGTTGTAACAAATTGATTACATTAAGAGCTTGTTTGGACTCGATTTTTTCACCAAAAAACTTGATTTTTTAACCGTTATTTCATTATTCCAGCCGTCATATTTGACTTTTTCTCTCACTAGTGGACTCCACTTTTCTTCTAATGGTCAAAAAATCAATTCTCAAAATCACTCCCAAATAGACTCTAAGACTTTAGGTAGTCACCCTAAACTTCTAGGCAAGATTAAGATGGTTTCGAACAATTGCAACCTACTGCATTAACACATTAATGTCCGAGTTATTGCATGCACAATTATTGATTGTACATTAAGACGTTAGGCTATCATCTCGAACTTCTAGGCAGTATCAAGCTTGTTTCACATATTATAATATTTATCAATCATACCCTGAAGTTAAGTTATCGCTCGAATTTCTAACGAAGATAAAAATGATTTCGTAACAATTTAATTCATTCAAGACTTTATGTTGTCGCTTCGAATTTCTAGGCAAGATAAAGTTGGTTTTGGAACAAGCTCATTTATATGAGGTTACAAATGCGTTGTTTTATAATCTTTGTGACTTTAAATCATGATTAAATGGTAGATATCTAGCTCTTTATATTCATTTAGTAAGTGAATTAATTTAGTGGTCGAGCTCCAACTCATTTAAGCTATTTTCCAGACGGTTTATTCATTTCAAGACTCGAATGCCTAATCTCCCTTGGTTATATTAAATTATTCATTATATTATAAAACATAAAAACATAATTTTTTTTTTAATAAAAAAATTGATAGATATAAATACTTAAGGTTTTTCAATATTGCATAATAGTTACAAACAAAAGAATCAAAATCTGTTAGGTTTAATTTCAAAAAATATACCAATGCACCTTTAATGCATATTTTTTAAACCCATAAGTTAACGTGTAACCAATTATAAATAAAATGTATATCAACAACCAAACATTAAAGTTTTATTGATCAACCTCACTTCTACTTCAAGGAGTAAATTATATTTGAAATCTACAAAATGAATTGTTTGGTTAATATGTAAGGGGAGTTCGAACAATAGCAATTTAATGTGCTAAATGTAAATATTTTGGTTATTGCATATTACAACACCTATCTTTAAGTATATATAGCAAATACGCTCTAACTTAAAAGAAATAAAGCCCACGAAGCGTGTGATCATTATAGTTAATATAATACTATGTAACATGGGTTCGTTTTGCATTAGAAGTCCATTTAGTGATAAATAGTATTACTTTTATCGTTATTTGTTTATGAAGAGTAGAGTCCACGTAGAGCACATTTCTGTGGACCCCAATGCTTATGAGATATCACCTTGGTGACCAAATGTTCTGCATATTTTTTAGCCTTTATGTTATCACCTTGAACTTCAAAGTAAGGTCAAATTGGTTTTGTAACGGACTCATTTACGTCAAGTTGTAAGTTATGTTATTTAGTATCCTTTGTGACTTTGAATTCTAATTAAATGGTAAGAGTTAAAGCTTGTCCTGTTCATTTATTATGTGATTTAATTTGATGGTGGAGCTCCAACTTATCTCGACTATTTTCCAAATGGTAATATATTGTATGGTATACTTGAATGATTTTTCTATTTAATCACTTAGAGACATGGACGTCTATTCTCTTTTAATTTTAATAAGAATTATAGATTTTTAAAATAATGCAAAAATGGGTCAAGTCGACTTGATATTCCAATTTTTACGAATTTTAAAAAAATTAAAATTTTAACTATTATACCATACAACGTCTAATATTGCCTGCAAAATGTAAAAATGGGTGGGGCCCGCTTGTATTCCAACCCTGAGAGTACATTAACTCCTCTTTTTGTTGTTTTGCTGGTTTTAATTTAACTTATCAGTTTAAAAAAAAAAAAATTATTATTTACCAAACATTAGAGTTCAATGAAGTCAAGACGAGGACAGCAATTTCTCCTAAATTACACACGTGCCTATATTATTTTCTTACATTTGTTTCCAATTTTTTAGTATTGATTCAATTGTATGACCAATAGCATTTACCTTTCTTTAGATCAATGTCCATATAAGTTTAAAAATCATGTGAATATGTGTGTAACGTTAAAGACAAGGATAAATAATAAAAATAACAAATAATGTTCTTTTAATTGAAATTCTTATATTTCTTTTTGAAAAATATATAGTAATTCAAAATTAACCAAAGTTTACTATTTAACAATATGCATTCTCAGGAAAGCATATCAAGGAAATTAATATAAAATTATAATGGATAATTCAAGTAAATGGTATTGTGATGGATTGAGGTGTGGAACGTGTTGTACATACAAAATACTATGGATGTTGGAGATGGACGAAACGAGATAAGAGAACAAAAAATATAAGTAACATTATTTCGAATGAAAAATTAAAGAACATTATCAATTAAATCCACCGTGTCATCATCTACCTAATATTATTAATATATTTCTAAACTAGTTCCCTTCAAAAGTCTAATACAGTGTGTTGAAAAAGCAAACTTAGCGTAATTTTGTGTTTGTGATATTCATCGCATATAACGCAAAAGCAAGTAACGAGAAGTTAGTAGAGATATTGAAGTTCTTGAAGGGATAAACGGAAATCTATTAAGAATACAACGTAATACAATAATCTTGTGATAGGTCGCGACGAGACGGTTGATAATACAACTATGACCTAACTAGAATATAATTAATCAGGATATTCTCAATCAATTATTTGGTATAACACTATGAAACAATGTTTAGGAACAGCAAAAAAATAACACATAATTCTATCATATCATATTACATTAGTTGAAAGAGAGAGATGTTTGATTTATGCTGTCATTTTGCTTGATGTTGATGTTAATATTGGTGGAGAGCCACCTTCATTGACTATTACTTAATATGATTTGGAATTGAAAACCATATATTTGCTTTCTTATGATGTTTTCACCTAAACAATTGTCTTTTGAAAAAGTTTTTATATATTATACAACATAGTGCATGCAATTATGCTAATGTGTAACTTTTGAGAATTATTTCCAACAATATTTATTAACTAAAATAAACAAGCCTATGCCAACTATTAGATTACATTATACTATATATTATATGAATATTCCACGAGAGCATGAAGAGAGTGAGAGCCTAGTTGTGTTTGAACTTTGCCACGCTAAGATGTACTGTCATCACTTGACAATTGGGTTGTTGAAAATGCAATTCCAAATGAGATGTAATTTCTGTTTAAGACTCGAAAGAAAGATGTATAGCAAATACATATCATAGGAGAAAGACGGGTGAACTTAGCAAATAGTTAAAGAATGCTTGAAGTTATCGAGAAAGAAATAGATAGCGATGATAAAAGCACCTTGGCCAAATGTGGGACAATAATGAGTTGACCTGACAATTAACTAGAGGCATGGAATAGCATAAATACTAGGAATCAACTAAGTATTAATATATGTTCTATGAGGAGTTCGTGAATACCTAATTTAATTTAAAAGAAAATCAATATCTAGTGCATCGAAATCATATTCCTGTGTATAGCTCCTCAAACCATTCCTACTTAACTTGAGGTTTCTTCATCTCGAGCATGAGCATAATCATGCCTTGATGTATATCTAAAACCACAACTTTAGAAGTTAAAAGCTATTCTTTCATTCTATGAAAGAGTAATGCAATTTATTATCATATTGATGGAACATTGGTGATGTGGAACTTATTATCCCACATTTCTCTCTCTTGATACCATGTCACATTCCCTTCTCTCTCATAAGAATTGAACTGTCCAATCGTATTATGCCCCCGTTTGAGCCTCATTATTTCTTATTACATTAAATTAAAATTTTCTCTCTTACTTTTAACCACACAATCTTTAAAAAATAATATTACACGTAAATAAAAAAAA
>NW_019267123.1:387226-402492 GCF_002742605.1 Olea europaea var. sylvestris
AAAAAAAAAAAGGTACCACATGGTCCACATCTGTAGTATAGTAACTGTACAGCTTTGTATAAAGTTTTGTTGCTTTTGTCTTACTCAATTACTATCTCTTTTCCTCAATAAATGGCTATGTTTTTCAATTATGGATGTCTTGTGCTAATCTCTGAGATATGTTCGCAAGGGACACGACTATCCAGTATTGTTCAATCCACTTACCAATCGTCCCATAGATTGTCCTTATGATGCCAAGGAAGTCCAGAAGTTCGCCATGCACAAGCTTGTCGGAGTGCCAATGGTACGCATCCATTCCCAATTCTTGTCTCCTATTCGTCGTATTTCTGCTAACTGTCATGGATATATATTGCTGTTAGCACAACATTTTCGATTCTGCGTGCAATTTCTTGAAATGTATGTAGTTAAGCGACTTCAAGAATCGAGTTACACTAGCTGCCCGTATTGATTTTGTATGCAGAAAGCTGAGGAAAACCCCTTTTCGATGCTGAGGAAATGGTATGATTTTGGTAAAATGTTAAGTGTTATACCTTCTTTAACAGTAGAAGCATTGACTATGATATTAGAGTATATAAATATCCTGATTTAAGTCTCAAAAAACAAAAAATAAAAAATTGAGCAGGGAACAAATACTTACGCGACCATCTCTTAACTCGAATATGACTGAATCTTCATTGAATGGAATTGGTCGTGTAGACGCTACCTGTATATAAATTCATCAGGAAATACTAAAATAGTATAAAATCATGAATCTGATAATCAATGCAGATTAGGACTAACCTTTAGATCACAGTTTTTGTTTGTAGCTTGAAGGTTTTCTTCAACTTTCTCAAAACTAGCATCAAAATCTTTGTCTATACAAATTTCTTCATCTCTTGATTTTTCTTCGACCTGTCTCTCATTGTTATCGATTTTATTTCCTAGGTAAGGAAAGCCACAATCCCTCCATTTCCATGTTCTTTGATCGAAGTACCTTAAATAAACATTACCATCTGAACCTATTAAGAACAGTTCAGTTCCTCCAAAACAAGGTCCAGGTGATCCAACCAAGGTCACATTCGTACATGGAGTTCCATGTTCTATCCAGTTCCAACCATCATATGGATTCCATTGATATTCCACGAGTCCCCCCTCGTCAGAAAGCATGAAAATCGAGCCCTTCAACGACACTGATGATGATCTCGTAGCAGTTCCAGGGGATCTTGATAGAACTAAATGTTGGGATTGGTAATGCTCGTGCCATAGTTCCGTAACTTTGTTGTATTGGTATAGACGATTGTTTCTCCCGATAATGAATACTATGTTTTCTCTGAACCCTTCTTGATCTACTATATATGCAATTTTAGTATTTGGAGGATTTTTGCAGTCTTTCCATTTGAACTTCCTCAGTGCAACCTACACAGAAATATAAGTATTGATTAGCCTTCTCTATGGATGTTGATTATTTTTCCTAAAGTAACTTAATTTTACTAACTTTGTAAGTCTTAACTTACTGAGAATTGTAATAATCTCCCAGTTTTGCTAACAAAGAAAATTGCATCTTCTGCTTTAGCTTTTGGTGCTCGTCCTGGTACATTGTCCCATGGTGGACCCCCAACTACTTGCTTTCCTTTTCTCATAGCAGTGCAATTTATCCATGTCAGATCAGTGCTGTTTCTTTCTCTGATAAGCAAACTCCCATTCTCATCGACCAAAAAAATGCTTCCGTTGTAGGTTCCGAGTGCACCTTTCATTGCAGTTGGATGCTCATGCCTCAGCCAGAACCATACATTTTCTGTATTCAAATATTCGAATGTCAACCCGCTGTCTGTAATCAGAAAAAATGATTTGCCTCCCTGCATTAGTCGGAGGCGAAAGTTCTTGATCCAGTTATCTGGGATATTATACTCTTCCATTGAAATTGCTGACATACTATTATCTGGTGCACCTACTGATAAGTAATTCTGTTGGGGATTTACGTCCTTTCGCCTTCTTGAACTCGATCTGGTATTAGCTACACCATTTAACTCATCTTTTGTGCCGATGATGCAATTTGATGGCCCACGATCTTCCGCACAATACTCTGCATTCCATCCTTCAGTTTCTGGGGCGTCTAATACTGACCAAACATACTTGTACGATTGTTTTCTCCGGGTATAAACCTGAGAGTTTGGGCCTAAATTTTCGCCGCCAAGGCCTAATAAGTGTAGTTCTGCAAGCCTGCCGTCGTCCAGTGGGAAAATCATCCTCCCAACTTGTAAATGTAGACCTGCAATACCTCTAGCAGCTTTTCCATTTGGAGGATGCATATGATTCGCCCAATTCTCTTTGGCTTCTTGATCTGATAGGAACATCCTTAGAAACTCCAGCTGAACATCGTACTAAAGGGGAAAAAAAATAAACATACCTGAATACTTAGGAATTTGATATTCGAAAATGGATCCGGCTGCTGTTGTAAGAAACAACGAGTTCGAATTCTCATTATATTCATCTTGAGATATGCAAGTGATGGATGACAGTAGATGGCCTTTAGGATTTCCATGGACCACCCACTTCCATTTCCTCTGGTGTAACCGTCTTTCGACCAACTCTCCTCCCTTGATGGATACCATATTTCATTCGATAAACAGAAAAAAGAACACGTCAATTCAAGTAATTCGCTAACTATTGTCTAAGAGTTCCCATTCCTACTGTAACATATTATACCTTTGTTAAGAGAAAGAGAGATACTGAGTGAGCGCCAATTAGTCCATGTAAACTGCATCCCCTAAATGGAGCCAAAAATGTATCCTCTCTCGATTGTTCTCTTCGAATGTGCTTCTTCCATGGAGGTTTTGATGTCTGATCATATTCATAAAGATCCCCTGCAGCACTGTGAGCTCGAAATTGAGAAATTCAGTGTAACCGTCTTTCGACCAACTCTCCTCCCTTGATGGATACCATATTTCATTCGATAAACAGAAAAAAGAACACGTCAATTCAAGTAATTCGCTAACTATTGTCTAAGAGTTCCCATTCCTACCGTAACATATTATACCTTTGTTAAGAGAAAGAGAGATACTGAGTGAGCGCCAATTAGTCCATGTAAACTGCATCCCCTAAATGGAGCCAACAATGTATCCTCTCTCGATTGTTCTCTTCGAATGTGCTTCTTCCATGGAGGTTTTGATGTCTGATCATATTCATAAAGATCCCCTGCAGCACTGTGAGCTCGAAATTGAGAAATTCCTGCTTTTTTATTGTCTACAACGGCTCAAAATACTACTACTCAATTCTTAGACGCCATGTTTTTCGCGCTTAGACGAGAAAGACCCAAATCTCACCTTACAGTGAACAATACTCCGGCCCTAATTGTAGCAGCATCAACTATTGCTGCAACATTTGCACCAGGAGGTCGTCCATGATTATCCCAACTTATTGCATAGATGAAAAAAAAAAAAAGTGATTATGGGAATCATATTTAATTATTGAGGCTATTAACTTAGCCTTCTTGATATATCTCACCTCGGAGGATCGACCCCTTTAAGTTCCAACAATGATCCATTCTTTGTGCAGAGAAACATTGTCCTAGGCATTACGGGGCAAAATAAAAGTTCTGTAACATAAGTAAACTTTGTTTCCACGGGACGATTATTCCTATGTAAGTTTAAAACAGGAGAATGAATTGGCTCGACTCACTCTCTGTCCTGCGAAGTAACTCCGGAAGCAAGTAAAACTGCTGAACTTTGGTCTGTTTCTTTAACTGGGCTCTGATCAAATACCGGCATGAATTCAATCCAAATTGGCTGCGAATCTTCTGTCAGCTGCATCTGTAAGGAAAAACAAATTTTTTTTTTTCATGTTTCGTACTGGACAAGACTGGATAGTAATAGAATTATTACCTGATATAAAGTCCCTGCCTCAGATAGAGCAAGAATTGTATGATTAACCATGAATACAGAAACTGCATAGCCTGCTGATACTGGCAAATCATGGGGTGCAATCACCCACTGTAGTCCATTCCAAAATCTCTCGTAAATCGAACCACTTTCACCGGTAACCCAAACAGATGAATCAGACATTTTTGTCAAAGAAACTCTCCTTCGCAATGGAAGAATCGCGTAAGAACTTTCATTTAGTTCTCGTTTATTCTCCTCTTTATCTTCTCGCTCCTTCTCATCAGAAACATCAGATTCTCCTTTCTGATCTTCGTTCTTTGTGTTCATTTGCTTGATTGTATTCACTATAGTACAGTTATCATCGATGCAAGAAACTAGATCATACGGTAGTTTCACTTCCACCCATGTGTTGGATTCTTCTTTGAACTCCCAAAATCGATTCGATTTCTGCTCAAACTTTTTATCAGGTTTATATTGATGCATATAGCAAGATTCACAATCAGCAACAATAAGACTGATCAAAGAAAAGACAGAGCAAAGGAACATTATTTGATACAAAATTGACATGGCTACCAGTTTATGACATGAAATTCCCCTGAACAATCATATGGGCCATATCAGATGGACTAAACTACAATAACAATTCAAAGGACACCCCAAGTACATAACAAGAAATGAATAAAATTCAGATACTGGCTCTTTCAAGGGAGAAGAATAGAAGGGGTGGGGTGATATATACATAAATACCTACATAAATAAATAAATATATTTATGTGGTAGAGGTAGTCCATGTTCATGACTACTTTTGCATTAAAAACCAATGCCTTTATCGTCGACTCTCAGGGTAATAATGTCATTGCAGTGAAAGTAAATTTTGATGGTGGTGGTTTAAGTCACTTTTGATTATTTTGCAATGAATAAAGTCACTTAATCAAACTTAAAAATAGGGAGTGAAGAAATAGATTGATATGTCATAAAATAATTGGGTGTTTTTGTTTTAATTTTTCAAACTACTCAATCATGTATCGACACGTGTTCCATTTTAATTTAAGCTTGGATTTGAGTCTGAACGTGTAGCATAATTGTTTTGCAATCTTCATGTGCTTTTTTCTTACCTAAACGTGAAGACTTTTTAATCCCAATTTATGTTCAGCTTATTTTTATCAAAATGGGATTAATAATTGTGGAAACTTTCCCTCAAAACTTGAAACTTGCATAAGCACAAAGAATGGGATTCACTTTTTTATTTTTCTACTTAAAGGATCATATTCCCAATATTGAGGTGACATAACAAATAAAATCTAAAGGCGATTCCATCTCCATCGATATGCGTTTCTTTAATTTAAGGTTTGCTTGACAAAGTTCTTGATAAAAATAAAAAAAATTAGCAGATTTTAATTTAAAAAATGATAAGATTTTATGATTGAAAAGTCGATAAAAATATGAGGATCCCATGAAACTTTTTTTTAAAATTAATTGTTGACTTTAATCTCAACTTTTAAACTTTTCCAAACAAGCCCTTAGTATGTCTATCTCAATCAACTTGCATGTCATTTGAGTTAGAATTATTTTACAAGGAATTGTTATTATCAAATGATGCAATACATCACTAACTCTGGAAAAAGTCATCAGAGATATCAATCAAGAAATAGAACCATCAAATTCGTATCTTCATATGCCGTAATACACACTTCAAGGTATACTCACACGGAAAAAACTAGTTTGTCAGGGAGCAATTAACCAGACTTCATACATGATACTCAAAATGGAATGGACCCCATGTGGGACCCTCATGTAATAAAAAATTGCAAAAAAATGTTAGCCCACCACATTGTGAGAGATCTGTAAAACCGCTATAAATTTTCTCCCAGGGTATTGAAGCATTGG
Source organism: Olea europaea var. sylvestris (assembly GCF_002742605.1). Taxonomy (NCBI): domain Eukaryota; kingdom Viridiplantae; phylum Streptophyta; class Magnoliopsida; order Lamiales; family Oleaceae; genus Olea; species Olea europaea. Next base: position 392,971 of record NW_019267123.1, read on the forward strand.
TCTACTCACACATAATATTCAACAAAATTAAATCGTAAGGTAAACTATTCATCTAAAAATTTGACAAGGCAACCCATCATATGAAATTGAAACGTTTGAGCCCCGTTATTTTCTCATTAAAATAAAAAATATGACCGTTATTCATCACATCAAACTACCACATTTGATTTTTTATTTCTTGTGTGGGGCCTATAACGACTATATTTTTCATTCTCATTTTTACAATAATATGGCTCAAACGGGAGCTGAGTTTCTTACACATTTATCCGAGAACTTTGGGTGCAAAGACTAGAGTTCTTTGTCTAAAATTTATGAAGTTGAGACGTGTTTATTTATTTAAATTTAATCTTTAGAGTCATTGTCCGACCATAATGGATCGGGATTTTCTTGGAGGTATGTGATAGGAAAATAGAAAAATGGGGTCCCATTGGGGAGTGAAAAAGGGGTTAAGCTCAAAATGCCTTGTAGATTTATGGAATCTTGTGGGGGTAGGCTGCCATGTCCATTGGCTCAAAGAATCTACAAAATTAAAAAATATGTGGCTTCAAAAGATTCTAATTTCATTTATTATAGACGGCTCGATTGACTTTGCACATTTCTCCAAATTGTTCGTTTATATTATAATTACAAGTGTTTGGCGCATATTCAAATCGTGACGCAAACATCCAATACCTTCTTTTTAATGAAATTAGTCCTTTTGGATGGTTTTCAATTGTATCAAAATTTTTTTTATTAAAAATACTAAAATATCCTCAACTTTTATTAAATAAATAAATTAAGTAAAATATATTTTGAAAATACGACAAAAAGATATCAACCATTATCTCATGGATTGCTGTAAAAATTGTGCCCTTTAAGCAAAACAGAAGGTGTTAAAAAAATCAGCTAATGTAAGTCGATAAAGATTTCATCGAGATGATGTAATAGAGAAAAATGAAGACTTTCGACATGACGTTAATGTCTAATAAGTAAATACTCAAGTTCAAAATTTGATTTTCAGTTCATTCTATCATTTTCTATTTATAATAACAAATTTAAATTTAAATTTTCACATGGAATATAATTTTTTTTGAGCGAGCATTTTTAGCGGATATTTAGAAAATATCTTATTTTTCTTTGTTACATCATCTTGATAGAGTTCCTATTAACTTGCATGGAAGATGAACTTTTTTAAACACGTTCTAATTTACTTATACGACAATTTTTATACAATCTACTGTTAAATAGGGGATGCTTGGAGAACTGGTTGATAGGATAGTTGAATTTTTTTGCATCATAATTTTTATTTTTATTTTCCCACTCATTTTAATATATTTATTTAACTATAGGTGAGGACATTTTAGTATTTTTATCAAAAAAAGAAAAAAGAAAAAAGGAAAACCTTTTAGACATTAAATTCAATTCCAACCATTAAGGTTAGAATTATTTACACAGCAACCTTGTAGATAAGAGATCATTTTTTAAAGACTAATAGTTGCGTTTTTAACTTTAGGTTAACATGATATGTACCAACTATAACTTAGCTCATGTTTATCTATCATTAAAGTAGGAAAATGAGCCCCTCATGGCACATCCCAACTGGTAAAGATGAGGGTGCTTCAAGGCTGGCAGATCAGAGGTCGTAAGTTCGATTCCTGGAAGGCTCTTGGAAGGCAGATATTCTCCTGGAAGGCAAAGTGCAAAGATGGGAAACAACTTGTTTGGCACTTTAGCAGATCAGTTGGGAGGCTCTTGAGCACTGGTCAACTTGGGGCACAACCTGCGGTTTAACCTGTCTGCAGTTCGAGGGGTCAAGGTGTAGACTCCAAGATTTAGTCACTGTAAGATGGATACCTGGATATAAAAAAAAAAAAAGTAGGAAAATGAGTTTTGGAAGGGTTGTGCTGCTTGGACAACCAGCAGTGCTCAAGCACACCCGGTTGTCTAGGGGGTTGTTCAAGCAGTATAATTTGTTTTGGAATAATAAATTTTTGGAGAATGTGTAGTCAAAAAATAGAAAAATATTTTAAATTTACGTGCAAAAAATTTTATTGTGAGAATGGGCGGTGGAAAATGAATTTTGAAAAAAAGAAAAAGAATTTTAAAATATTGATCGAGGAACAGGATCTTATCCCTGCCAATTTAAGGATCTTAATTCTTAAATAGTAATTGTTGAGCTATTTGAATTTAGACATTTATTTTGAAATTATTTCAATTCAATGACAAGGTAGCCTATTTCTTTGACACCGTCGCACGCTTATGGATCTTGTATTCTACTCATGACATGATTGATGCGTCGAAAACATTCTTGTTACCCTTTTTGTTTATCAAAATCTAATTTTATTCAATGCGTGTTTGACAACTATTAATTTAATTTATAGTTAACTACAAGATCATTTTCAACTACATATTCACATAATAAAATATTCTATATTTATACGAAAAACTTTTCTTTATTTTTAATTACACATTCTCCTAAAAATTATTATTCAAAAATTAATATTTTGAAATTGAAGGATTCTAGTAAAATATTCTGTCAAATTATCCGTTCAATTAATGCACGTGACATGCAGCAAGAAACGGATTTTGATATTCCACTTTTGCCCTTGCCTTGAAGGACGGAATGTCCATTTTACAGTGTTTTCATTTCCCCTAAAATATTTTCATGTTTCCAAACAAATATGTTAGGGGTAATTCGATCATACACAAGGATATTACTTGATGAGATGAGAGCCAAGAAGGCAAAATTTTAATAATCGCTCTTCCAACCAATGGTAATAAAAAAAAAAAAAAAAAAAAAAAAAAAAAAAAAAAAAAAAAAAAAAAAAAAAAATTTTTTTTAAAAAAAAAAAAAAAAAAAAAAAAAAAAAACTACCTCATATGAGCGTTAAATATATTAATCACAAATTTCCATTTTTTTGGTAGCAAACAATAACATTTCTTTAGGTCAAAAGAATAACATTTTTTGTTTCTTGAATAGCATTTGGGCAACTAATGCATTTATTTCGCCCTACACATATATGGACGTCCACTTTGATGTCAATTGAAAAAACCTTTTACCCGAAAAAGGACATGTTTATCTTTCCATCATATGTCTGATGTGTAGGACAAAACCTGATCTCATAATTTTTATATATTGTGATATAATGTTAAACTATATCGTTTAAAAAAAATTAAATTATCTAAATATTAATTTTATTTAATTAAATCTTGTTAGTGACAACATGCTGGATTGATGGCATGGGGCGATTGCTATCTTGGAGGCGACCAGAGTTGAAATCGCAAAGCCAAACGGGCATGATGGAGTCCATATATATTTATGTGCATGGTGGTGGTGGGGTGAAACAAGGAGGAAATAGTGGCCAACGGCCGGTTGACCCGGCCATTTTTTCAAAACGGCCTTTGACCAAAAAAAAAAAACAAATGGTGAAAATGCAAACAAAAGCCAAATAGTCGAAAATACCCTCAAATAAAAAGAAGAGAAGAGGAAAGGAAGAGAAAAAATGAAAAAGCAAAATCTCATTACTGAGACCGAACGACTCGGATTGAAGCATCGCTGGAGATCATCATTTCTCAAAGGGTTTAACTTTTTTCTTATTCTTCATTAAAATATTTTTTTTTGCTGTTAATGTTTGAAAATTGAAAATTTGTTTATTGAATATGTTATGAGTTAAAAACAAATTTTGAAGTTTATTTATAGTTAAAATGGAAGAAAATATCGAATTTGAGATTCAAATGACTTAGAAAAATGAAAAAAGGATTGAAATTCGTCGAAAATGGAGTTTTACTACGACCAGTGAGTTCTCGTAGAACCGGGTCTGGAGCATTCGAATCCGGACCATCGTACATTCTGTAACGGACCCTAGTTCTCGTCGAACCGGGTCTGGAGCGTCCAGATCCGGACCATCGTAAATTCCGTAACGGACCCATATGGTCCGGAGGGCCGGGCTGGCCCGCACCCGATTTTTTTTTTTTGGAACAAAATCAAGAATCTTATAATTTTTTTGAAAATTTTCTAATTTAATTCGTTTTCCATAATTTATTTTTCATTTTCATTTTTTTCTTTTAATTTTTTTGCTTTAATTTAATTCAATTTATGTATTATTTAATTTTTATATACTCTTTTTAATGTGCGAGGGAATGATTTTATTTCTTACGTATTAATGCATGTAATTTGATTTGTTAAATTTTAAAATATGATAAATGTAAATAATTTCTTATAAATATTTTTAACATGTATTAATTTTCCAGAATGGAGTCCCACCTAAACAATATCATGAAAGTTCATTTTGGGAAAAGTTACGTTGTATCGGTATTGGAGGAACTCGATGAGGAACATGTAGACATACTCCGTTAATCATTCTTATGGTCCTTCTATCCGTTGAAAAATATGCAATTTTTTAGCCAGATTATTGATTCCTTATTACTTTGGCTTCGAAAGCCAGACGATGTCAATCAACCTTTGAATACAATTGTGATTGAATAAAGTAAATAATTAATTAATTAATTAAACAAAATAAATATTAAATAAATAATATACACAAGCAATTAAACTAAATAATTAAATCAACAATTAAAATAACTGTGAATCTCATTTTGTAAGATTGTATATTTAATTTCTTTTGTAATTACGAAATAATTGTAAATTTTATATCAATATTGTACATTTAATTTCTTTTGTAATTACGATTAAGATTATTAATTAATGAAATATTTAAATAAGAAATTATATTAAATATAAATTTTTTATTTAAAAAAGTGATTAAATAATTAATTAAATAAAGTAATTAAGTATACATAACCAATTAAGGTAACTAAAAAATATTTCAACGAGAAATTAAATTAAATATTAATTTTTATTTAAGTAAATGATTAAAATAATAATTAAATAAAGTAATGAAATATGAAATAATATTTAAACGAGAAATCAAATAAGCTAATGATTAAAATATCCAATTAAGATTATTAATTAATGAAATATTTAAAGAAGAAAGTAAATTAAATATTAGTTTTTTTATTTGAGTAAGTGTTTAAAATAAATAATTAAATACACAACCAATTATGACAATTAATTAATGAAATATCTAAATAAGAAATTAAATAAAATACTAATTTTTTTTATTTAAACAAGCGATTAAAAAATAATTACATAAAGTAATTAAATATTAAATAAATAATATACATAAAAAATTAAAGATATTAAATAACTAAATAATGTAATGAAATATTAAATAATAATGTACAGAACCAATTAATATTAAATACATAATATGAAATTTTTATAAGTGATTAAAGTAATAATTAAATAAAGTAATGAAATAATAAATAAACAATATACATAACCAATTAAGATAATTAATTAATGAAATACTTAAATGAGAAATCAAATGAAACATTAATTTTTATTTAAATAAAGTAATTAAATATTAAATAAATAATGTACATAACCAATTAAGGTAAATAAAAAAATAATTAAACGAGAAATTAAATTAAATATTAGTTTTTATTTAAATAAATTATAATTAAATAAGGTAATGAAATATGAAATAAAGAAAAATAAGGTAATATAGATTAAATATACATAACCAATTAATGTAACTAAAAATAATATTTAAACGAGATATTAAATAATTAAATAATGTAATAAAATATTAAATACATAATATACAGAACCAATTAATATTAAATACGTAATATGAAATTTTTATTTAAATAAGTGATTAAATAAATAATTACATAAAGTAATTAAATTTTAAATAAAAAATATACACAACAAAGTAAGAAAGAAATTATTTAAATTAAATATTAAATTTTTAATTTAAATAAGTAATTAAATTAATAATTAAATAAAGAATAATATACAAAATCAATTAAAATAAGTAATTAAAATAAATAAATAATATACACAATCAATTAAAATAAATAACTAAATAAAACAAATAAATATTAAATAAACAAATAAAACAAGTAATTAAAATAAAAACATAATAAATAATATACATAATCGATTGAAATAATTAATGAAATATTTAAATAAAAAATGAAATAATAAACAATTAAAATAAGTAATCAAATAAAGTAAATAAATATTAAACAATAATCAACTTTGTGATTTCTCACGTCGGTCATGAAACCACTGTTGTAACTTGTCACGAATGTTCTCAATCGTTGCAAGAATTGGTAACTCTAGATCCTTCTTAAATAAAGCACTGAGCGATTCCGAATTGAAGAACCAAGGCATCGCTAGATCATCTATTTGAATTGGTAACTCTAGATTCTTCTTAATTAGTAAAATACTTAAAAGAATAAATTAAAGTAATTATGATTTAGGGAAATGAAAGCTTTAATTACAAAATTTAAAAGTCGTTAGGTTCGATTTGTGCGGTCTTTGGAAATAAAAACCATACGTTTAGATAGATATTACAAATCTGTTGAGTCAATTTTCATTTAAGTACCTACTCGATCGTGGAAACTTTTCGGTAGATGATTTTCTAAACTTATGTCTATATCCAGGAGTACGCGGTTGAACTTCGGATGGCAACAAATTATTAAGTATTACAATCACAATGTAATCGGGAACTATTCACTCGACTTCATTTGGTAAAGGAAATATAGTTTCAGCATTATTAAATAATGTATTGAGTGACTCCACATTATTCAACGTCATCATGTTGTATCAATATTTTGGAAAATGTTACCATGCTTAATGTTCAACTTCTATATTTGTTAGATATTCTCATGTACCAGTGTGATTTATGTTCTATTTCGCTCATGAACTTATCAAATCTTCAAAGCTGTAAGCTTTTACAACTTTCCTAAACAATATACATAACCAATTAAAATAATTAATTCATGAACTAATTAAACAAAAAATTAAAATAAATATTAATTTTTTATTTCAGTAAGTCTTTAAAATATATAATTAAATAAAATAATTATTATACTATTTGATTACAATCATATGAACAAATTAAAAGATCGTGTACTCGATCCAGCCTGTGAACTTCCACCAGATTCATGTCTCAATCTGATTACGATCCTGTGAACAAATCCTGTGTGTAACAATGAAACCATGGTGAATAGCAACTATCTCGAGAATAATGTTTAAATGTAAAAAAATTGATAGAGTTTCGGCTTATTGGGAACTAATGAATTTCATTCTCTAAATATTTTATGAAAGTAGAAGATAGTAGTACTAGTTATGGAACTTTTAACATTTTAACAGGCTTTGTTTTTCGTTCTTTTCAAACTACAAACAAGTTCATTAATCATTTAGGTATATAAGCAATTATTTTTCTATCCAAACCATAACTTATAAGTGTATATTAAGTTTAAAAACAACAAATAAAAGAAAGAACAACGGAAAAATGACTTGAATGGGAGTTTGAGACTTGCTGAAAGAAAAGAGAGAAAGAGGCAATTCAGGTATAAATTAGCATTCTGACACGCAAAGGCGACTGACGATTCATTCAGAAGGGCAGACAAACGTCAAATGTTAGGGAAATGAAAGTTTATGTTGAGGGTTCTGAAACTTTAGACGTGATTTGTTGATATAGTTTGTTGAATTATGATTTGGATTGTTGAAAATATATGTTTTTTTCATTTCATATAATTTTGGAATAATTTTAGTTTAGTTTAGATATCGGGTGATGACATGTGTTGTGAACTTGTTAATAAAATTAATATTTTCGTTGTTCTTTCTTTTATTTGTTGTTTTTAAACTTATTATTTATTTATGAGTTGTGGTTTGGATAGAAAAAATGACTGCTTGTATGCCTAAATAATTAATGAACTTATTTGTGGTTTGGAAAGAACGAAAGACAGAACGTATTAATTGTGTAGAAATGTTAAAATTACATAACTAGTAATACTACCTTTTACTTTCATAAAATAGTTAGAAAATATACAAGTTCTAATTCCCAGTAAGCCCAAACCCTATCAATCTTTCACATCTAAACATTATTCTCTAGAGAATTGTTACTCACCGTGATCTCACTATTGCACATAAAATTTGTTCACAGGATCGTAATCAGATAGAGACACGAGTCTGATGGGAGTTCACATACTGGATTGAGTACAATCTTCTAATTTGCTCATAGGATTGTAATCAAATATGATCATAATTACTTTATTTAATTATTTATTTTAAAAACTTACTGAAATCAAAAATTAATATTTAATTTAATTTCTTCTTTAAATATTTCATTGATTATTTTGTTTGTTTAATTAATTATTTAGTCTCAGTTGTATTTAAAGGTCGATCGAATGGCTTTCGAAACCAAAATAATAAGGAATCAATAATTTGGGCAAAAAATTGCATGTCCTTCAACGGACAGAAGAACCATAGGAATGATCGACGAAGTATGACTATATGTTCCTCATCGAATTCTTCCAATACCGATACAACGTAACTTTTCCCAAAATGAGCTTTCATGATATTGTCTAGGTGGTACTCCATTCTGAAAAAATAATACACGTTAAAAACATTTATAAGAAATTATCAACATTTATTATATTTTAAAATTTTAAAAATCAAATTACATTCATTAGTACGTAAGAAATAAAATCATTTTCTCGCACATTAAAAAGAGTAAATAAAAATAAAATAATACATAAATTGAATTAAATTCAAGAAAAAAATACATACATGAATGAGCAAAAAAATTAAAAGAAGAAAAAAAGGAAAAATAAATTATGGGAAACGAATTAGATTAGAATTTTTTTAAAAAAATTATAAGATTCAAATTTTGTTCTCTTAAAAAGAAAAAAAAATTTCGGGCCGGCCCGCTCGGACCCAAACCCGGACCACAACACGAGTCCAAATCCGGACCCGGAAGACTTTTTCGATTTCATTTTTATTTATTTTTCTGAATATTTTATATATTAATTTTTTTATTGAAGTTTTGTGAATATTTTAAGAAGTAATTAAAGTAAATATTAATTTTTTTTATTGAAGTAAGTGTTTTAAAAAAATAATTAAATAAAGTAGTTAAATATTAAAAAATGATAAGTGTTTGATTTTTTAATTTGTAACTTAAGAGTATATTTGTTTTTTAAAACAAAATTATGCTATTGTAATTTTATAAACAATTTAAGGTTATTTTTGTCTTTTAACCTAGAAAAGGCTATTGTGAAGATTGGCAAAAATTTTGGATTAAAGGGCTGAAGTGACCATGTGACCTAGCCATTCTTAAAAGTACCCCATGAAACAAGAGATGATTGTGCTATTAGGGCGTATATTCAATTGGAACTTTTGAAGTTCTTGATGATTTTTTTTTTTAAATGATAGCTTCTGTGAATTTTGTGGATTTTTTTTTTTATAGATTTGTATAGAATTAGTAGAAATCTTTCGTAAATTTCTATGGACTTTCATTCTAAAACTTTTATAAAGTTTTGTAGAGTTCAAAAGACTATTAAAAACTTTCATTTGAAATAGAATTCTCGTGGATCTATTACAATAATTTGAAATTCTCACATACGAGATATTAGTTTTAACAATTTCCATTCTCCTTAATTTTCCTCTTCCCATATAATTAAAAATAC
>NW_019267123.1:408285-410777 GCF_002742605.1 Olea europaea var. sylvestris
AGTGGGAAAAAAATTTTTTTTTTTTTTTTTTTTTTTAAGGAGGTGGTGTGGTGATTCCCAAAATTTCAAAAAAAAAAAATAAAATTAATTTTTTTTTTAGGTGGTGTTGTGGTGATTCTCAAAATTCAAAAAAAAAAATTATTTTTTTTGTTTTGAGAAACTAACAAAAAGAACGCATTTTCAATAATTTCAAAACAAACACTTAAAACACAAAACTCAAAATGAATTCAAAACTCAAAACACAAAATTGAAACACAAAGAGAACACCCCCTTAATCTCTTCGCACAATGCGGGGAATTGGTGCGCACCATGACAAAACTCCCCGCAAGATTCTCTCCGCACAGTGCGTAGAGAGTTGAACCATGTGCGGAGTAAAAAAAGTGCGGATAGAAAAAAACTTCTTCGCATAGTGCGAAGAAAGTTGAACCATATGCGGAGAGTTGACAAACTCTTCGCACAGTACGAAGTAAAAGAAAAAAACTCCCTGCACAGTGTGAAGAGATGACAAACCAGCCCTCCGCATAGTGGAGAGTTGTTTTCAAATTCCTTAATTACAAGTCAAATTTCAAAATTATATATTTTTCGTATATACAACGAAACAGAGTCAAAAAACATGGCTCAAAATCAATTATGTCTTCTTTAAATTCCAGTCACAACTCAATTTCTGAGCATGCAAATCATATTTATGGTATTGAAAAGGAAATTTCTCGTGATTCATATAATGAAACAATATGTGAGTTTTGCAAAGAAGGGGATATTGATAGTACCATGGCATTGCTTTCACAAATAGAGGCTCTAGGGAACCACCCAAATTCAATATTTTACACTTACTTGATAATAGCTCTTGGTCATTAGAATCGGATACAATTTTCAATGAAATTATATTTTCGAGTTGTAGGTCAGGAATTAAAGTATTCAATGAATTGCTCAAAAGTTGTTCGAGAAAAGGCCTATTGAAACTTGAAGATAAAGTCCCAATAGTTTTTGTTTTTCTTTGTCCGATGGAGTTTATATATACTAAAATTATTATTATTTTTTTACTGTTGTTGACATGATGTGTGTGTAGAAGAATATTTGCCAATCACCATAAACAAAATTCTTCACAAAATCAAAAAATTAAAATACATAATAAATCTTCTTATTACGCTAATAAAATTATAATAACTTTTTTTTTTACAAATAACATAAAAAATCATTTTTATCTTCAACAAAAAACACATTTAATAATTAGCAATTTCATAACAACTTTTTTTTTAATTCTCGGAAATACAATTATAAAAAAGGAAATAATATTGAATTACAACATTTAATACTTAAGAAATTCAATATTAAATAAATTTTATACATTTATAACAAATTATAAATCCATATATGCAGCCTACTGTATTTGCAGGCAGCTTACTGTATATACTTCATACTGTATATATTGTTTACCGTATTTGCAACTTACCATATTTTCAGCCTACCGTATTTGCAAACAACTTACCGTATTTTTACCTTACCATATATGCTGCTTACTGTATTTGCAACTTACCGTATTTATAACCTACCGTATTTGTAAAAAATTTACCGTATTTTCACCTTACCGTGTTTGCAGCTTATCGTATATGCTTCCTACCGTATTTGTAACTTACCGTATATGCTGTCTATCGTATTTGTAGCTTACTGTATTTTTATATACTGATTTTTGCACTTATAAATACCGAGAATGCAGAATACCATACATTCACTTATCAAACGGAATTTCAAAAAAAAATTTCAAATTTTTATTTTTTCAACATAAGCATAAAATAAATATTAAATATATATGAAGCAAAAAATATAAATATATATGAATATGGTACTCAATTTTCAATTTTTCAATATTGAATTACACAAAATTTAGAAATATAATCTTCACATTCAACTTAATCATATCGACACTATCAACGAATACAAGCAAAATAATTTGTATAATCTCGTATATTTCCTATTCAAGTATGAAATATACAAATATATTTTTTCTAGATGGCATAATACTGTTATACAATTGTAAAAAATAATTTGTAATTATTTTCTTATATCATGAAAATATTTCTAGATATTACTTCAAAAAATTTTCAAAAAACTAAAATTTATATACTAATAAATATACGATAAATGACAGTCGCTGTGCAGTGAGTTTTTTTTTTATTTCGACTGTACGAAGAGTTTGCCAACTCTTCACATTGTATGAAATTTTTTTTTACTCTGCACTGTACGGAGAGTCCGCATTTTGTGAGGACAGTGTCTGCACAAATTGTGCGGACTATCTGCACAGAATGCCATCTTTCCGCATTGTGCGGAGAGATTTTTTTTTATTTCGCACTGTACAGAGAGAACTCTCTGCACATGGTTTGCCATCTATCCGTACTATGCGGAGAGTTTTTTCTTCCTTTTTTACTCCGCACATGGTTTGTCATCTCTCCACATTGCGCGGAGAGTTTTTTTTTTTTTTTTTTTTTTTTAAAACT
>NW_019267124.1:0-6182 GCF_002742605.1 Olea europaea var. sylvestris
AATGAAAAAACTCGATGTTATCATGAAATCAAAAACCACTTTTCATTGGCTCGATTCCAATCCAATTAGACTAGCGACTCGCCAAAGACGAACAAACCCGAAGTTATCATGAAATCAGAATCCACATTTCATTGGCTCGATTCCAATCGAATTATACTAGTATTTTGCCAAAAACAAACAAACCCGAAGTTAACATGAAATTAAAAGCCACTTTTCATTAGCTTGATTCCAATCGAATTAGACTAGCAATTTGCCGGAAACGAGCAAACCCGAAGTTTTTATGAAATCAGAAACCACTTTTCATTGGGTCGATCTTAATCCAATTAGACTAGCAATTCGCCGAAAAAGAACAAAACCGAAGTTATCATGAAATCAAAAACCACTTTTCATTGGCTCGATTCCAATCCAATTAGACTAGAAATTTGCTAAAAACGAACAAACCCGAAGTTATCATGAAATCAAAACCACTTTTCATTGGCTCGATTTCAATCGAATTAGACAAGCAATTTGTCGAAAACGATCAATCACGATGTTATAGAGAAATCAAAAACAACTTTTCATTGGCTCCAATCCAATCGAATTGGACTAGCAATTCGTCAAAAATGAACAAATCTGAAGTTATCATGAAATGAAAAACCACTTTTCATTGGCTCGATTTCAATCGAATTAGACTAGCAATTCGTCGAAATTGAACAAACCCGAAGTTATCTTAAAACCAAAAAACACTGTTCATTGGCTCGATTCCAATCGAATTAGACAAGCAATTTGCCAAAAACGAACAAACCCGAAACTATCATGAAATCAAAAACCACTTCTCATTGGCTCGAATCCAATCGAATTAGACTAGCAATTCGTCGAAATTGAACAAACCCGAAGTTATCTTAAAACCAAAAAACACTGTTCATTGGCTCGATTCCAATCGAATTAGACTAGCAATTCGTCGAAATTGAACAAACCCGAAGTTATCTTAAAACCAAAAAACACTGTTCATTGGCTCGATTCCAATCGAATTAGACTAGCAATTCGTCGAAATTGAACAAACCCGAAGTTATCTTAAAACCAAAAAACACTGTTCATTGGCTCGATTCCAATCGAATTAGACTAGCAATTCGTCGAAATTGAACAAACCCGAAGTTATCTTAAAACCAAAAAACACTGTTCATTGGCTCGATTCCAATCGAATTAGACTAGCAATTCGCCAAAAATGAACAAACCCGAAGTTATCATGAAATCAAAAGCCACTTTTCATTGGCTCGATTTCAATCAAATTAGTCTAGCAATTCGCTAAAAACAAACAAACCCGAAGTTACCAAGAAATAAAAAACCACTTTTCATTGCCTTGATTCCAGTCGAATTATACCAGCAATTTATAGAAAACGATCAATCTCAAAGTTATCAAGAAATCAAAGACCATTTTTCATTGGCTCGCTTCCAATCGAATTAGACTAGCAATTCGCCAAAAATGAACAAACCCGAAGTTATGATGAAATCAAAACACACTTTTCATTAGATCGATTCCTATCGAATTAGACTAGTAATTCGCCAAAAATGAACAAACCTGAAGTCATCATAAAATCGAAAACCACTTTTCATTGGCTCGATTCCAAGCAAATTAGACTAGCAATTCGTAAAAAATGAACAAACTTGAAGTTGTCGTGAAACCAAAAACAACTTTTCATTGGCTCAATTCCAATCGAATTAGACTAGCAATTTGCCGAAAATGATCAATCTCGGAGTTATGATGAAATCAAAAACCACTTTTCATTTGCTCGATTCCAATCGAATTAGACTAGCAATTCGCCAAAAATGAACAAACCAGAAGTTATCATTAAATCAAAAGCCACTTTTCGTTGTCTCATTCCAATCGAATTAGATTAGCAATACGCTAAAAAGGAACAAGGTTGAAGTTATCACGAAATCGAAAACAACTTTTCATTTGATCGATTCCAATCGAATTAGACTAGCAATTCGTCGAAATCGAAAAAACACGAAGTTATCATGAAATCAAAAACCACCTTTCATTGGCTCGATTCCAATCGAATTAGACTAGCAATTCGCCAAAAATGAAAAAACCAGAAGTTTTCATTAAATCAAAAGCCACTTTTCGTTGGCTCGATTCCAATTGAATTAGCCTAGCAATACGCTAAAAAGGAAAAAAGGCCGACGTTATCATGAAATTGAAAACAACTTTTCATTGGCTCGATTCCAATCAAATTAGACTAGCAATTCGTCGAAAATAAACAAACCCAAAGTTATGATGAAATCAAAAACCACTTTCCATTGGCCCGATTCGAATCAAATTAGACCAGCAATTTGCCAAAAAGATCAAACTCAAAGTTATCATGACATTAATAACACTTTCATTGGCTCGATTCCAATCGAATTAGACTAGCAAGTCGCCAAAAATGAACAAACGCGATGTTATCATGAAATCAAAAACCACTTTTCATTGGCTCGATTCCAATCGAATTAGACAAGCAATTCGCCAAAAATGAGCAAACCCAAAGTTATCATTAAATCAAAAGTCACTTTTCATTAGCACGATTCCAATTGAATTAGACTAGTAATACGCTAAAAAGGAACAAGCCCGATGTTATCATGAAATCGAACAGAACTTTTCATTGGCTTGATTCCAGTCGAATTAGACCAGCAATTCGCTGAAAAGAAACTAATCCGAAGTTATGATGAAATTAAAAGCCACTTTTCATTGGCTCAATTCCAATCGAATTAGACTAGGAATTTGCCGTAAACGATCAATTCCGAAGTTATCATGAAATCAAAAACACCTTTCATTGGCTCGATTCCAATCGAATTAGACTAGCAAGTCGCCAAAAATGAAAAAACTCGATGTTATCATGAAATCAAAAACCACTTTTCATTGGCTCGATTCCAATCCAATTAGACTAGCGACTCGCCGAAGACGAACAAACCCGAAGTTATCATGAAATCAGAAACCACATTTCATTGGCTCGATTCCAATCGAATTATACTAGTATTTTGCCAAAAACAAATAAACCCGAAGTTAACATGAAATCAAAAGCCACTTTTCATTAGCTTGATTCCAATCGAATTAGACTAGCAATTTGCCGGAAACAAGCAAACCCGAAGTTTTCATGAAATCAGAAACCACTTTTCATTGAGTCGATCTTAATCCAATTAGACTAGCAATTCGCCGAAAAAGAACAAAACCGAAGTTATCATGAAATCAAAAACCACTTTTCATTGGCACGATTCCAATCCAATTAGACTAGCAATTCGCTAAAAACGAACAAACCCGAAGTTATCATGAAATAAAAACCACTTTTCATTGGCTCGATTTCAATCGAATTAGACAAGCAATTTGTCGAAAACGATCAATCACGATGTTATAGAGAAATCAAAAACAACTTTTCATTGGCTCCAATCCAATCGAATTGGACTAGCAATTCGCCAAAAATGAACAAACCCGAAGTTATCATGAAATGAAAAACCACTTTTCATTGGCTAGATTTCAATCGAATTAGACTAGCAATTCGTCGAAATTGAACAAACCCGAAGTTATCTTAAAACCAAAAAACACTGTTCATTGGCTCGATTCCAATTGAATTAGACAAGCAATTTGCCAAAAACGAACAAACCCGAAACTATCATGAAATCAAAAACCATTTCTCATTGGCTCGAATCCAATCGAATTAGGCTAGCAATTCACCGAAAATGAACAAACCCGATGTTATCATGAAATCAAAAACCACATTTCATTGGCTCAATTCCAATCGAATTAGACTAGCAACTCGCCAAAGACGAACAAACCGGAAGTTATCATGAAATCAAAAACCACATTTCATTGGCTTGATTCCAATCGAATTAGACTGGCATTTCACCAAAAATTAACAAACCCATAGTTATCATGAAATCGAAAGCCACTTTTCATTGGCTCGATTCCAATCGAATTGGACTAGCAATCGTAAAAAATGAACAAACCCGTAGTTATCATGAAATCGAAAGCCACTTTTCTTTGGCTCGATTCCAATCGAATTAGACTAGCAATTTGGCGAAAACGATCATACCCGAAGTTATAATGAAATCAAAAGCCACTTTTCATTGGCTCGATTTCAATCAAATTAGTCTAGCAATTCGCTAAAAACAAACAAACCCGAAGTTACCAAGAAATAAAAAACCACTTTTCATTGCCTTGATTCCAATCGAATTTGACCAGCAATTTACAGAAAACGATCAATCTCAAAGTTATCAAGAAATCAAAGACCATTTTTCATTGGCTCACTTCCAATCGAATTAGACTAGCAATTAGCCAAAAATGAACAAACCCGAAGTTATGATGAAATCAAAACACACTTTTAATTATATCGATTCCTATCGAATTAGACTAGTAATTCGCCAAAAATGAACAAACCTGAAGTCATCATGAAATCGAAAACCACTTTTCATTGGCTCGATTCCAAGCAAATTAGACTAGCAATTCGTAAAAAATGAACAAACTTGAAGTTGTCGTGAAACCAAAAGCAACTTTTCATAGGCTCAATTCCAATCGAATTAGACTAGCAATTTGCCGAAAATGATCAATCTCGGAGTTATGATGAAATCAAAAACCACTTTTCATTTGCTCGATTCCAATCGAATTAGACTAGCAATTCGCCAAAAATGAACAAACCAGAAGTTATCATTAAATCAAAAGCCACTTTTCGTTGTCTCATTCAAATCGAATTAGATTAGCAATACGCTAAAAAGGAACAAGGTTGAAGTTATCACGAAATCGAAAACAACTTTTCATTTGATCGATTTCAATCGAATTAGACTAGCAATTCGTCGAAATCGAAAAAACACGAAGTTATCATGAAATCAAAACAACCTTTCATTGGCTCGATTCCAATCGAATTAGACCAGCAATTTGACAAAAACGATCAAACTCAAAGTTGTCATGAAATCAAAAACACCTTTCATCGGCTCGATTCCAATAGAATTAGACTAGCAAGTTTCCAAAAACAAACAAACGCGATGTTATCATGAAATCAAAAACCACTTTTCATTGGCTCGATTCCAATCGAATTAGACTAGCGATTCGCCAAAGACGAACAAACCAGAAGTTATCATGAAATCAAAAACCACTTTTCACTGGCTCGATTCCAATCGAATTAGACTAGCAATTCGCAAAAAATGAACAAACCCGAAGTTATCATTAAATCAAAAATCACTTTTCATTGGCTCCATTCCAATCGAATTAGACTAGCAATACGCAAAAAAGGAACAAGCCCGAAGTTATCATGAGATCAGAAACACCTTTCATTGGGTCGATTCCAGTCAAATTAAACTAGCAAGTTGCCAAAAATGAACAAACTCGATGTTATCATGAAATCAAAAACCACTTTTCATTCGCTCGATTCCGATCGAATTAGACTAGCGATTCGCCAAAGACGAACAAACCCGAAGTTGTCATGAAATCAAAAATCACTTTTCATTTGCTCGACTCCAATCGAATTAGACTAGCAATTCACCGAAAAGGAACAAACCCGAAGTTATCATGGAATCAAAAACCACTTTTCATTGGCTCGATTCCAATCGAATTAGACTAGCAATTCGTCGAAAACGATCATATCGAAAGTTATCATGAAATCAAAACCACTTTTCATTGGCTCGATTCCAATCTTATTGGACTAGCAATTCGCTAGAAATGAACAAACCCGAAGTTATCATGAAATCAAAAACCACTTTTCATTGGGTCGATTCCAATCGAATAATACTAGCAGTTTGCCAAAAATGAACAAAGTCGAAGTTATGATGAAATCAAATGCCGCTTTTCATTTGCCCAATTACAATCGAATGAGACTAGCAATTCGCCAAGAATGAACAAACCCGAAGTTATCATGAAATCGAAAACCACTTTTCATTGGCTCAATCCCAATCGAATAAGACTAGCAATTTGCCGAAAATGAACAAACCTGATGTTATCATGAAATCAAAAAACCACATTTCATTGGCTCGATTCCAATTGAATTAGACAAGTAATTTGCCAAAAACGTACAGACCCGAAATTTTCAGGAAATCAAAAACCACTTTTCATTGGCTCAATTCCAATCGAATTAGACTAGCAATTCGCCAAAGACAAACAAACCCGAAGTTATCATGAAATCGAAAGCCACTTTTCATTGGCTCGATTCCAATCGAATTAGGCTAGCAATTCGCAAAAA
>NW_019267125.1:0-874 GCF_002742605.1 Olea europaea var. sylvestris
TATGCAAAAGTTACGCTCAATTCTTCGAACGCTGACAATCCAAGCGTTCCAAATATGCAAGTGCACATTCTTTCGAAAAATGGGCAAAATCCCGCATACGTCATGACGAAGTTGTGAGTTCAATCAAAAACGGTCGCTACATTTCCGAAAAGTACTTATGGGCCCAAAACGGACGTCGTATGCAAAAGTTGCGCTCAATTCTTCGAACGCCGACAATACAAGCGTTCCAAATATGCAAGTCCTCATTCTTTCGAAAAATGCCTGAAATCCCGCATACGTCACGACGAAGTAGTGAGTTCAATCCAAAACGGTCGCTACATTTTCGAAAAGTACTTATGGGCCCAAAACGGACGCCGTATGAAAAGGTTACACTCAATTCTTCGAACTGCGACAATCCAAGCGTTCCAAATATGCAAGTGCACATTCTTTCGAAAAATGGGCAAAATCCCTCATACGTTACGATGAAGCGGTGAGTTCAATCCAAAACGGTCGCTACATATCCGAAAAGTACTTATGGGCCCAAAACGGACGCCGTATGCAAAAGTTACGCTCAATTCTTCGAACGGCGACTATCCAAGCGTTCCAAATATGCAATTGAACATTCTTTCGAAAAATGGGCAAAATCCCTCATACGTTACGATGAAGCGGTGAGTTCAATTCAAAACGGTCGCTACATTTTCGAAAAGTACTTATGGGCCCAAAACGGACGCCGTATGCAAAAGTTACGCTCAATTCTTCGAACGTCGACAATCCAAGCGTTCCAAATATGCAAGTGCTCATTCTTGCAAAAAATGGCTGAAATCCCACATACGTCACGACGAAGTGGTGAGTTCAATCCAAAATGGTCGCTACATTTCCGAAAAGTACGTATGAG
>NW_019267125.1:1815-6181 GCF_002742605.1 Olea europaea var. sylvestris
CACATTCTTTCGAAAAATGGGCAAAATCCCTCATACGTCACGATGAAGCGGTGAGTTCTATCCAAAACGGTCGCTACAGTTCCAAAAATTACTAATGGGCCCAAAACGGACACCGTATACAAAAGTTACGCTCAATTCTTTGAACGCCGACAATCCAAGCGTTCCAAATATGCAAGCTCTCATTCTTTCCAAAAATGGCTGAAATCCCGCATACATCACGACGAAGTAGTGAGTTCAATCCAAAACGGTCGCTACATTTCCGAAAAGTACTTATGGGCCCAAAACGGACGCCGTATGCAAAAGTTACGCTCAATTCTTCGAACGGCGACAATCCAAACGTTCCAAATATGCAAGTGCACATTCTTTCGAAAAATGGGCGAAATCCCTCATACGTCACGTTGAAGCGGTGAGTTCAATCCAAAACGGTCGCTACATTTCCGAAAAGTACTTATGGGCCCAAAACGGACGCCGTATGCAAAAGTTACGCTCAATTCTTCGAACGGCGACAATCCAAGCGTTCCAAATATGCAAGTGCACATTCTTTTGAAAAATGGGCAAAATCCCTCATACATCACGATGAAGCGGTTTGTTCAATCCAAAACGGTCGCTACATTTTCGAAAAGTACTTATGGGCCCAAAACGGACGCCGTATGCTAAAGTTACGCTCAATGCTTCGAACGGCGACTATCCAAGCGTTCCAAATATGCGAGGGCTCATTCTTTCAAAAAATACCTAAAATCCCACATACGTCACGACGAAGGGGTGAGTTCAATCCAAAACGGTCGCTACATTTCCGAAAAGTACTTATGGGCCCAAAACGGACGCCGTATGCTAAAGTTACGCTCAATGCTTCGAACGCCGACTATCCAAGCGCTCCAAATATGCGAGGGCTCATTCTTTCAAAAAATGGGCAAAATCCCTCATACGTCACGATGAAGCGGTGAGTTCTATCCAAAACGGTCGCTACAGTTCCAAAAATTACTAATGGGCCCAAAACGGACACCGTATGCAAAAGTTACGCTCAATTCTTCGACCGGCGACTATCCAAGCGTTCCAAATATGCGAGGGCTCATTCTTTCAAAAAATGGGCAAAATCCCTCATACGTCACGATGAAGCGGTGAGTTCTATCCAAAACGGTCGCTACAGTTCCAAAAATTACTAATGGGCCCAAAACGGACACCGTATGCAAAAGTTACGCTCAATTCTTCGACCGGCGACTATCCAAGCGTTCCAAATATGCGAGGGCTCATTCTTTCAAAAAATGGGCAAAATCCCTCATACGTCACGATGAAGCGGTGAGTTCTATCCAAAACGGTCGCTACAGTTCCAAAAATTACTAATGGGCCCAAAA
Organism: Olea europaea var. sylvestris; assembly: GCF_002742605.1. NCBI lineage: Eukaryota > Viridiplantae > Streptophyta > Magnoliopsida > Lamiales > Oleaceae > Olea > Olea europaea. Next base: position 3,168 of record NW_019267125.1, read on the forward strand.
CGGACACCGTATGCAAAAGTTACGCTCAATTCTTCGACCGGCGACTATCCAAGCGTTCCAAATATGCGAGGGCTCATTCTTTCAAAAAATGGGCAAAATCCCTCATACGTCACGATGAAGCGGTGAGTTCTATCCAAAACGGTCGCTACAGTTCCAAAAATTACTAATGGGCCCAAAACGGACACCGTATGCAAAAGTTACGCTCAATTCTTCGACCGGCGACTATCCAAGCGTTCCAAATATGCGAGGGCTCATTCTTTCAAAAAATGGGCAAAATCCCTCATACGTCACGATGAAGCGGTGAGTTCTATCCAAAACGGTCGCTACAGTTCCAAAAATTACTAATGGGCCCAAAACGGACACCGTATGCAAAAGTTACGCTCAATTCTTCGACCGGCGACTATCCAAGCGTTCCAAATATGCGAGGGCTCATTCTTTCAAAAAATGGGCAAAATCCCTCATACGTCACGATGAAGCGGTGAGTTCTATCCAAAACGGTCGCTACAGTTCCAAAAATTACTAATGGGCCCAAAACGGACACCGTATGCAAAAGTTACGCTCAATTCTTCGACCGGCGACTATCCAAGCGTTCCAAATATGCGAGGGCTCATTCTTTCAAAAAATGGGCAAAATCCCTCATACGTCACGATGAAGCGGTGAGTTCTATCCAAAACGGTCGCTACAGTTCCAAAAATTACTAATGGGCCCAAAACGGACACCGTATGCAAAAGTTACGCTCAATTCTTTGAACGCCGACAATCCAAGCGTTCCAAATATGCAAGCGCTCATTCTTTCGAAAAATGGGCAGAATCCCTCATACGTCACGATGAAGCGGTGAGTTCTATCCAAAACGGTCGCTACAGTTCCAAAAATTACTAATGGGCCCAAAACGGACACCGTATACAAAAGTTACGCTCAATTCTTTGAACGCCGACAATCCAAGCGTTCCAAATATGCAAGCGCTCATTCTTTCGAAAAATGGGCAGAATCCCTCATACGTCACGACGAAGTGGTGAGTTCAATCCAAAACGGTCGCTACATTTTCGAAAAGTACTTATGGGCCCAAAACGGACGCCGTATGCAAAAGTTGCACTCAATTCTTCGAACGCCGACAATCCAAGCGTTCCAAATATACAAGCGCTCATTCTTTCGAAAAATGGCTGAAATCCCACATACGTGACGACGAAGTAGTGAGTTCAATCCAAAACGGTCGCTACATTTCCGAAAAGTACTTATGGGCCCAAAACGGATGCCGTATGCAAAGGTTACACTGAATTCTTCGAACGGCGACAATCCAAGCGTTCCAAATATGTAAGTCCACATTCTTTCGAAAAATGGGCAAAATCCCTCATACGTCACGATGAAGCGGTGAGTTCTATCCAAAACGGTCACTACATTTCCAAAAAATACTAATGGGCCCAAAACGGACACCGTATGCAAAAGTTACGCTCAATTTTTAGAACGCCGACAATCCAAGCGTTCCAAATATGCAAGCGCTCATTCTTTCGAAAAATGGCTGAAATCCCACATACGTCACGACGAAGTAGTGAGTTCAATCCAAAACGGTCGCTACATTTCCGAAAAGTACTTATGGGCCCAAAACGGACGCCGTACGCAAAGGTTTTACCCAATTCTTCGAACGGCGACAATCCAAGCGTTCCAAATATGCAAGTGCACATTCTTTTGAAAAATAGGCAAAATCCCTCATACGTCACGATGAAGCGGTTTGTTCAATCCAAAACGGTCGCTACATTTCCGAAAAGTACTTATGGGCCCAAAACGGATGCCGTATGCAAAAGTTACGCTCAATTCTTCGAACGGCGACTATCCAAGCGTTCCAAATATGCAAGTGCACATTCTTTTGAAAAATGGGCAAAATCCCTCATACGTCACGATGAAGCGGTTTGTTCAATCCAAAACGGTCGCTACATTTCCGAAAAGTACTTATGGGCCCAAAACGGACGCCGTATGCTAAAGTTACGCTCAATTCTTCGAACGGCGACTATCCAAGCGTTCCAAATATGCAAGTGCACATTCTTTCGATAAATGGGAAAAATCCCTCATACGACACGATGAAGCGGTGAGTTCAATCCAAAACGGTCGCTACATTTCCGAAAAGTACTTATGGGCCCAAAACGGATGCCGTATGCAAAAGTTACGCTCAATTCTTCGAACGTCGACAATCCAAGCGTTCCAAATATGCGAGTGCTCATTCTTTCAAAAAATACCTGAAATCCCTCATACGTCACGACGAAGGGGTGAGTTCAATCCAAAACGGTCGCTACATTTCCGAAAAGTACTTATGGGCCCAAAACGGACGCCGTACGCAAAGGTTACACCCAATTCTTCGAACGGCGACAATCCAAGCGTTCCAAATATGCAAGTGCACATTCTTTTGAAAAATGGGCAAAATCCCTCATACGTCACGATGAAGCGGTTTGTTCAATCCAAAACGGTCGCTACATTTCCGAAAAGTACTTATGGGCCCAAAACGGACGCCGTATGCTAAAGTTACGCTCAATTCTTCGAACGGCGACTATCCAAGCGTTCCAAATATGCAAGTGCACATTCTTTTGAAAAATGGGCAAAATCCCTCATACGTCACGATGAAGCGGTTTGTTCAATCCAAAACGGTCGCTACATTTCCAAAAAGTACTTACGGGCCCAAAACGGACACCGTGTGCAAAAGTTACGCTCAATTCTTCGAACGTCGACAATCCAAGCGTTCCAAATATGCGAGTGCTCATTCTTTCAAAAACTACCTGAAATCCCTCATACGTCACGACGAAGGGGTGAGTTCAATCCAAAACGGTCGCTACATTTCCGAAAAGTACTTATGGGCCCAAAACGGACACCGTATGCAAAAGTTATGCTCAATTCTTCGAATTCCGACAATCCAAGCGTTCCAAATATGCAAGTGTTCATTCTTTTGAAAAATGGGCAAAATCCCTCATACGTCACGATGAAGCGGTGAGTTCTATCCAAAACGGTCGCTACAGTTCCAAAAATTACTA
>NW_019267126.1:0-1958 GCF_002742605.1 Olea europaea var. sylvestris
GAGGATTTTTAATATTGGCAACCTTCTTTGTAGGATGCTGACAGGATTGTGCGTTCTATCCAGGATTTGTTCGCTTTCTGGGGACAGGTCCAAATGCCTCGCCCTGCTCCATCTGATTGTCCTCCTGCTTCTTCAGAAGATGATTTGAAGTTCTTGAAGGAGTTGGTATTTGAGTACGTATCCTTCATGGATATGGACATTGGAAGGGCTAGTGCTGCCAGACACAAGGATGAACTTGAGCACTTGAGTGCGAAGTTAGAGCAAGCACTGACGCTTCCGTCGCTCAGTCTTTCTGCCGACTTTAAAGCGACATTGAAGGTCATTCACTCCGAGGTCCTTTCTATGCTGGCCAAGAATACTGAACTAAAGGCCAAGCGTACTCAATATCTTCGAGCTGTGGCTGAGAAAGAGTCTTTACGCATGGAGATCAACAAGGCTAAGGACGAGTTGAAAGAAATCTCTTCCGAAGTCATGATTGAAGACTCTTTGATGGTTAACTTGGCTGCTCAGATGAGGGAACTTCAAGCCAAAATGGACGATTGCAGGGCGAGGATGGCTGCTAAAAAGCGCAACGCCTCTCAGGGGATTGAGCGAACTAAATCCTTGGTCGAACAGTACAAGAAGTTGGAGGTTGATGATGATGACGTTGCGGCTGAATTGAACATCACTTCCTCCCGGCAGAATGAGGATTGGGAAAAACTTAGGGAACGAATTCGTTCCTTATGGGGTAGACTGTAATTAAGTCATACGATGTCTTTTTCTCTTTTGTAATTTTGTTCATTATTAACGAACATTAACTTCTTGTGCATTTATTTGACGTTTATTTTCTAATCATCAATTCTTTAATCACTTAACTGGTTTGCACTAAGAATCTTGTTCATTCCCTTTTGATATTCCCACTACTGTTCCCAAGACTTAGGGCCATTTAATTCTGTCTTTTAGACAGAAATGTGGCTATTCATATTCTGTCTCTTCATCTTCACCCCCCTATAAATGCTTCGCATTTTTCATTCTCTATCTCCATCTCTTCATTTTCTTCTTCGAAACCAATTTGTTGCCATTTCTTGGCATTCTGACGATCAACCTTATCCAAAAATGGACTGTCTAGTCCGTCCGCCTTATACTTACCTTGATGTCACCTTTCGTATGGGAGGTATAGGAAATATTTTCTGGCCAGCAACGAAGTTTTTTCCTGCAAAATTCTTCCCATCGTCTCTTTGTTCTTCACAAGGAGTCAATGATGGGAGGTAATTTTTGGGCTGCTTGTGGGCCACTTTGCTTGCTGAGAGTGCTTCTCAGCTTGCCTGCTGAGAGTGTTTCTCAGCCTCTTTGCTCGCCATTACAGCGATGCATTTAGGAGGGTGGTGAGGCCAGTACACCCTATCACTCGGCAATCCCACCACTGCAGCGATGCAATTAGCAAGGCGGTGGGGCCAGTACACCCTCTTACTCGTCAATCCCACCATTGCAGCGATGCATTTAGGAAGGCGATGTGAAGCTTACTCAGCGATCAACCGGGAGATACTTTAGTTGTATTTTGTAGCACGTCCATCATTTGTATCTTTTGTATTCTTGTAATGAACGTTTGATAATAAAGAACTTTATTCGAACGTATTTCGCTCTGTCTTTATTATCTTTTGATCGTCCATAATGTTTGGTTATGTTTTTATCTGTTCACATTCCCATAAAGAAGGAACATATTTTTTCAAATATTTTCCGTTAATGAATCTTAAGTGCTTGGTGCCGTCTAGATCTTCCAAGTGGTACGCTCCATTAGGCAACACACTGTTTATTTTGTATGGTCCTTCCCAATTGGGCGACCACTTCCCGTACTTTGGATCCTTGGTATCCAAAGGAAGAATCGTCTTCCAAACTAGTTCATCCAGGCTGAACGACTTGGCTATGACTTTTTTATTATAAAATTTAGCCATTCTTTGCTTTTGAACTTGCAACCTATC
>NW_019267126.1:2003-2808 GCF_002742605.1 Olea europaea var. sylvestris
CATACTCATCATCATTCAACTTATGTTGCAAGCACACTCGAATTGATTGCACATTGATTTCCATAGGCAAAAACGGCCTCCTGTCCATAAACAAGTTGGAAAGGAGTAACTTTGGTACTTGACCGAGGTGATGTTCTATAAGCCCATAAGGCCTTGTTCAAACATTCGTGCCAATTTCTGGCATTTTCATCTATCATCTTNNCTTATTCAAACATTCGTGCCAATTTCTGGCATTTTCCTCTATCATCTTTCTGATGATATTTTTTAGAATCTTATTAGAAGATTCCGCTTGTCCGTTGGATTGAGCGTAGTACGGTGTGGAGTTTACTAGTTTAACCCCAAATTCGCTCAAAAATTTGTTCACTTGATCCCCATTCAAAGATGTTCCGTGATCTACCATTAAAGTTTGTGGAATTCCAAACCTATAAATAATGTGATCACGAATAAACTCTATAACATTCTTCTGGGTGATCTCTTTTAAAGGTACCGCTTCTACCCATTTGGTGAAATAGTCGGTTGCAACTATAACAAAAGTATGTTGCTTGGACGATGGAGGGTAAATCTTCCCTATCAGATCTATCGCCCAACCTTTGAACGGCCAAGGTTTAATAATAGGTGCCATCTCTCGTGCTGGCGCCCTTTGTATTGGACCATATTTTTGGCATGCTAAACAACTTTTTGCGTACTGAACGCATAGTTCTCCCATCTTTGGCCAAAAATATCCACTCCTAATAATTAACCACCTCATCCTTTGGCCAGCTTAATGAGCTCCACATATCCCTTCGTGCACTTCAGCCATGATCGT
>NW_019267126.1:4713-4948 GCF_002742605.1 Olea europaea var. sylvestris
AGGGAGTACATTAGGAGCAAAACGCCTAGGAGGTTGCCTATGAGGTTTAAAATTAGGCTTAGTTGGTAATCTATGTTCCACTAAGTCTCTATCTAAATCAAGCATTTGTTCATATTCCCAAGCAAAACAATCTTTGTACTCTTTTAACAAAGCGATTAATTTGTTACTAACCTCTTGGTCGAGCATCTGGCTGATGAACGTTGGGTGATCTTCTCCTTCATTGCCAATATTTACT
>NW_019267126.1:5021-6180 GCF_002742605.1 Olea europaea var. sylvestris
AAGTACTTCCTCTTCCAAACAGTCCACCTTGTTGACTTCTCGGCCAAGGCTTTGCTCTAACTCGAATACTGCCAACTTGTCCTTCAGCGCTTTTAGGGCAATCTCTTCCTTCGCTTTGTCATTGCATTCCTTATTGAAAGCCATCAGTCTGGCTCTGAAGGCCTGAATCTGGCTTTGAAGGCCTGAATATCGACCATTTGCTTTTGCAATTCAGAATCCATTCAAGATTCCTTGATTATTCTTTTGCCAATCACTGGCTCTTCCAGGGCCACTATATTTGGCCTCATCGGTTTGAACATCTCAGTGAGTGCGTCCACTGAGAATGGTTCTTCGCTTTGCGCGACAACCTGAGTTTCTTCCCCGTCTTGTACCACTCTGACAGGTCCATAGTTTCCTTCGTACATGAACTTTTCCACCGAGTTTGCTTCCGCGACAAAAGGCCTATGATCGGCCTGTACCACGTCTGCTTCACCTTTGTCATTCCAAAAAATCAGGCATTGATGGAGCGACGAGGGTATACAGCGGCTTCTGTGTATCCAATCTCTTCCTAGGAGCACATTGTAACTAGTAGGGCCATCTATTACAAAGAAGACAGTGGTCCTAGTAGTCGTACCTATAGTTATGTCTAAAGGCATAACTCTCTTAGCTGAAGTTGCTCCTCCATTGAAGCTAGTGAGGATGACTTCTGTAGGAATCATATCACCCTCTGTCTTTGCTAACTTTCTCATCATCCTAGATGGAATGGTGTTTATAGCCGCTCCATTATCGACAAGCACCTTTGCCACTGGGACGCCGTTAACTAGAGCTTTAACGTATAATGGCCTCAGGTGTTTTGTCAATTTCATGGCTGGCCGTTTAAAAACAACCTTTTCGGCAGCCTCTATTTCTACTTCTTGCTTGTTTTCTGTCGAATTATCCCCTTGTGATAGGTCGACATGTAGTATGTCACGCTGATCCTCTGTCTTCCGAATTTCCTTCTTACTTTTTTCTAATGTTTCCTCATCAGTTATCCAACCTGTAGGAGGGGGCATTATCCTTGGAGGTGACCCATACTTTTCAGAGCGAGGTATTCTCTTCTTCCTTTTGGGTGTCCCGTATAGCACGTAGAAGTCGAAAGGACGCCCAGATGGCTCCCCCAACAAGTCTACTTCGCCAACTC
>NW_019267127.1:0-6179 GCF_002742605.1 Olea europaea var. sylvestris
GTAGCGAAAAATGACAAAATTGCCCCCGGCGTGATTTTTGTTCCCGATCAACCTGTCAAATTTGAGCCCATTCCGACACAGTCCCGAAAAATGACGAAATTGACCCCGGCGCGATTTTAGTTTTCGATCAACCTGTCAAATTTCAGCCCATTCCGACACAGCCGCGAAAAATGACCAAATTTTCCTCGGCGCGGATTTTTTTTCCGATCAATCAGTCAAATTTTAGCCCATTCCGACATCGTCGTGATAAATGACGAAATTGCTCCCGGCGCGATTTTTGTTTCCGATCAACCTGTCAAATTTTAGCCAATTCCGACACAGTCGCGAAAAATGAAGAAATTACCCCCGACGCGATTATTGTTCCCGATCAACCAGTCAAATTTTAGACCATCTCGACACCATTGCAAAAAATGACGAAATTGCCCCCGCCGCCGCGATTTTTGTTCACGATCTACCTGTCAAATTTTAGGCCATTCCGACACAGTCGCGAAAAAAGACGAAATTGACATCGACGCGATTTTTGTTCCCGATCAACCTATCAGATTTGAGCCCATTCCGACACAGTCGCGAAAAATGACGAAATTGACCCCGGCGTGATTTTTGTTTCCGATCAACCTGTCAAATTTCAGCCCATTCCGACGCCGTCGCGAAAAATGACGAAATTATCTCCAGCCGGTTTTTTTTCCGATTAACTAGTCAAATTTTAGCCCATTCCGACACAGTCGCGAAAAATGACGAAATTACCCCCGGCGCGGTTATTGTTCACGATCAACCAGTCAAATTTTAGCCCATTCCGACACCATTGCAAAAAATGACGAAATTGCCCCCGGCGCGATTTTGTTCCCGATCAACCTGTCAAATTTGAGCCCATTCCGACACAGTCGCGAAAAATAACGAAATTGACCTCGGCGCGATTTTTGTTTCCGATCAACCTGTGAAAATTCAATCCATTACGACACATTCGCGAAAAATGACGAAATTATCCTCGGCGCGGATTTTGTTTCCTATCAACCTGTCATATTTGAGCCCATTCCGACACCGTCGTGAAAAATGATGGAATAGCCCCCGACGAGTTTTTGTTTCCGATCAACCGTTCAAATTTTAGCCAATTCCGACACAATCGCGAAAAATGACGAAATTGCCCCCGGCGTGGTTTTTGTTCCCGATCAACCAGTCAAATTTTAGCCCATTCCGACACCATTGCAAAAAATGACGAAATTGCCCCCGGCGCGATTTTTGTTCCCGATCAACCTGTCAAATTTGAGCCCATTCCGACACTGTCGTGAAAAATGACGAAATTATCCTCGACGCGAATTTTGTTTCCGATCAACCAGTCAAATTTTAGCCCATTCCGACATCGTTGTGAAAAATGACGAAATTGTCCCCGGCGGGATTTTTGTTTCCGATCAACCCGTCAAATTTTAGCCAATTCCGACACAGTTGTGAAAAATGACGAAATTCACTCGGCGGGATTTTTGTTCCCAATCAACCTGTCAAATTTGAGCCCATTCCGACACAATCACGAAAAATGACGAAATTGACCCCGGCGCGATTTTTGTTTCCGATCAACATGTCAAATTTAAGCCCATTCCGACACAGTAGCGAAAAATGACGAAATTGCCCCCGGCGTGATTTTTTGGTCCCGATCAACTTGTCAAATTTGAGCCAATTCCGACATAGTCGCGAAAAATGACGAAATTGACCCCGGCGTGATTTTTGTTCCCGATCAACCTGTCTAACTTGAGCCCATTCCGACACAGTCGTGAAAAATGACGAAATTGACCCCGGCGCGATTTTTGTTTCCGATCAACCTGTCAAATTTCAGCCCATTCCGACACGGTCGCGAAAAATGACGAAATTATCCCCGGCGCGATTTTTGTTTCCGATCAACCAGTCAAATATTAGCCCATTCCGACACAGTCGCGAAAAATGTAGAAATTGTCCCCGGCGCGATTTTTGTTTTTGATCAACCAGTCAAATGTTGCGAAAAATGACGAAATTCACTCGGCGCGATTTTTGTTCCCGATCAACCTGTCAAATTTGAGCCCATTCCGACACAGTCGCGAAAAATGACGAAATTAACCCCGGCGCGATTTTTGTTTCCGATCAACTTGTCAAATTTCAGCCCATTCCGACACAGTCACGAAAAATGACGAAATTGCCCCCGGCGCGGTTATTGTTCCCGATCAACCAGTCAAATTTTAGCCCATTCCGACACAGTCACGAAAAATGACGAAATTGCCCCCGGCGCGGTTATTGTTCCCGATCAACCAGTCAAATTTTAGCCCATTCCGACACAGTCACGAAAAATGACGAAATTGACCCCGGCGCGATTTTTGTTTCCGATCAACATGTCAAATTTTAGCCCATTCCGACACAGTAGCGAAAAATGACAAAATTGCCCCCGGCGTGATTTTTGTTCCCGATCAACCTGTCAAATTTGAGCCCATTCCGACACAGTCGCGAAAAATGACGAAATTGACCCCGGGGCGATTTTTGTTTCAGATCAACTTGTCAAATTTCAGCCCATTCCGACACAGTCACGAAAAATGACGAAATTGACCCCGGCGTGATTTTTGTTTCCAATCAACCTGTCAAATTTCAGCCCATTCCGACACCGTCGCGAAAAATGACGAAATTATCTCCAGCGCGGTTTTTTTTCCCTATCAACCAGTCAAATTTTAGCCCATTCCGACACAGTCACGAAAAATGACGAAATTGCCCCCGGCGCGGTTATTGTTCCCGATCAACCAGTCAAATTTTAGCCCATTCCGACACCATTGCAAAAAATGACGATATTGGCCCCGTCGCGATTTTGTTCCCGATCAACCTGTCAAATTTGAGCCCATTCCGACACAGTCATGAAAAATAACGAAATTGACCTCGGCGCGATTTTTGTTTCCGATCAACCTGTGAAATTTCAGTCCATTACGACACATTCGCGAAAAATGGCGAAATTATCCTCGGCGCGGATTTCGTTTCCTATCAACCTGTCAAATTTGAGCCCATTCCGACACAGTCGCGAAAAATGACGAAATTGACCTCGGCGCGATTTTTGTTTCCGATCAACCTGTCAAATTTCAGCCCATTCTGACATAGTCGTGAAAAATGATGAAATTATCCTCGGCGCGGATTTTCTTTCCGATCAACCAGTCAAATTTTGGCCCATTCCAACATCGTCGTGAAAAATGACGAAATTGCTCCCGGCGCGATTTTTGTTCCCGATCAACCTGTCAAATTTGAGCCCATTCCGACACAGTCGCGAAAAATGACGAAATTGACCTCGGAGCGATTTGGTTTCCGATCAACCTGTCAAATTTCTGCCCATTCCGACATTGTCGGGAAAAATGACGAAATTATCCTCGGCGCGGATTTTGTTTCCGATCAACCAGTCAAATTTTAGCCCATTCCAACATAGTCGTGAAAAATGACGAAATTATCCCCGGCGCGATTTTTGTTTCCGATCAACCAGTCAAATTTAAGCCGACTCCGACACCGTCGCGAAAAATGATGGAATAGCCCCCGAAGAGTTTTTGTTTCCGATCAACCGTTCAAATTTTAGCCAATTCCGACACAGTTGCGAAAAATGACGAAATTCACCCGGCGCGGTTTTTGTTCCCGATCAACCTGTCAAATTTGAGCCCATTCCGACACAGTCGCGAAAAATGACAAATTTGACGTCGGCGCGATTTTTGTTTCCGATCAACCTATCAAATTTCAGCCCATTCCGACAAAGTCGTGAAAAATGACGAAATTATCCTCGGCGCGGATTTTGTTTCCGATCAACCAGTCAAATTTTAGCCCATTCAAACATCGTCGTGAAAAATGATGAGATTGCCCCCGGCGCGATTTTTGTTTACGATCAACCCGTCAAATTTTAGCCAATTCCGACACAGTTGTGAAAAATGACGAAATTCACTCGGCGCGATTTTTGTTCCCGATCAACCTGTCAAATTTGAGCCCATTCCGACACAGTCGCGAAAAATAACGAAATTGACCTCGGCGCGATTTTTATTTCCGATCAACCTGTGAAATTTCAGTCCATTACGACACATTCGCGAAAAATGACGAAATTATCCTCGGCGCGGATTTTGTTTCCTATCAACCTGTCAAATTTGAGCCCATTCCGACACAGTCGCGAAAAATGACGAAATTGACCTCGGCGCGATTTTTGTTTCCGATCAACCTGTCAAATTTCAGCCCATTCCGACATAGTCGTGAAAAATGACGAAATTATCCTCGGCGCGGATTTTGTTTCCGATCAACCAGTCAAATTTTTGCCCATTCCAACATCGTCCTGAAAAATGACAAAATTGCTCCCGACGCGATTTTTGTTTCCGATCAACCTGTCAAATTTTAGAAAATTCGGACACAGTTGTGAAAAATGACGAAATTCACTCGGCGCGGTTTTTGTTCCCGATAAACCTGTCAAATTTGAGCCCATCCCGACACAGTCACGAAAAATGACGAAATTGACCTCGGCGCGATTTTTGTTTCTGATCAACCTGTCAAATTTTAGCCCATTCCGACACAGTAGCGAAAAATGACGAAATTGCACCCGGCGTGATTTTCGTTCCCGATCAACCTGTCAAATTTTAGATCAACCAGTCAAATTTAAGCCGACTCCGACACCGTCGCGAAAAATGATGGAATAGCCCCCGACGAGTTTTTGTTTCCGATCAACCGTTCAAATTTTAGCCAATTCCGACACAGTTGCGAAAAATGACGAAATTCACCCGGCGCGGTTTTTGTTCCCGATCAACGTTTCAAATTTGAGCCCATTCCAACACAGTCGCGAAAAATGACGAAATCGACGTCGGCGCGATTTTTGTTTCCGATCAACCTGTCAAATTTCAGCCCATTCCGACACAGTCGTGAAAAATGACGAAAATATCCTCGGCGCGGATTTTTTTTCCGATCAACCAGTCAAATTTTAGCCCATTCCAACATCGTCGTGAAAAATGACGAGATTGCCCCAGCGCAATTTTTGTTTACGATCAACCCGTCAAATTTTAGCCAATTCCGACACAGTTGTGAAAAATGACGAAATTCACTCGGCGCGATTTTTGTTCCCGATCAACCTGTCAAATTTGAGCCCATTCCGACACAGTCGTGAAAAATGACGAAATTATCCTCGGCGCGGATTTTGTTTCCGATCAACCAGTCAAATTTTTGCCCATTCCGACATCGTCGTGAAAAATGACGAAATTGCCCCCGGCGCGATTTTTGTTTTCGATCAACCCGTCAAATTTTAGCCAATTCCGACACAGTCACGAAAAATGACGAAATTGACCCCGGCGCGATTTTTGTTTCCGATCAACATGTCAAATTTTAGCCCATTCGGACATAGTAGCGAAAAATGACGAAATTGACCCCGGCGTGATTTTTGGTTCCAATCAACCTGTCAAATTTCAGCCCATTCCGACACCGTCGCGAAAAATGACGAAATTATCTCCAGCGCGATTTTTTTTCCTATCAACCAGTCAAATTTTAGCCCATTCCGACACAGTCGCGAAAAATGACGAAATTGCCCCCGGCGCGGCTATTGTTCCCGATCAACCAGTCAAATTTTAGCCCATTCCGACACCATTGCGAAAAATGACGAAATTGCCCTCGGCGCGATTTTGTTCCCGATCAACCTGTCAAATTTGAGCCCATTCCGACACAGTCGCGAAAAATAACGAAATTGACCTAGGCGCGATTTTTGTTTCCGATCAACCTGTGAAATTTAGGTCCATTAGGACACATTCGCGAAAAATGACGAAATTATCCTCGGTGCGGATTTTGTTTCCTATCCACTTGTCAAATTTGAGCCCATTCCGACACAGTCGCGAAAAATGACGAAATTGACCTCGGCGCGATTTTTATTTCCAATCAACCTGTCAAATTTCAGCCCATTCCGACATAGTCATGAAAAATGACGAAATTATCCTCGGGGCGGATTTTGTTTCCGATCAACCAGTCAAATTTTAGCCCATTCCAACATCGTCATGAAAAATGACGAAATTGTTCCCGGAGCGATTTTTGTTTCCGATCAACCGGTCAAATTTTAGCCAATTCGGACACAGTTGTGAAAAATGACGAAATTCACTCGGAGCGGTTTTTGTTCCCGATAAACCTGTCAAATTTGAGCCCATCCCGACACAGTCACGAAAAATGATGAAATTGACCCCGGCGCG
>NW_019267128.1:0-6176 GCF_002742605.1 Olea europaea var. sylvestris
TCTTTTAGAGAAAAAGGAAACAATTTCAACTTAACAATTTCGTTGGGACAAGTTTGATCGTTAAATGTTGCACATACTTCCTCCAATTCTTTAAGATGAAAATATGGACTTTCGGATTCTAAGCCATGAAAATTAGGAAGTAATGGAGTCATACCCTGCTTGAATCGAAAATTATTAGCATTAAGAGGGAAAATAAAACATGTAGGAGCAGAATTTCGAGGAGGTTGCAAGTAATCACGCATGGTTCGTACTTGTTGGTTTTCATTTTCATCGTGTATGCTTTCATTATCAGCCATGTTGGAAGATGTGAGTGAGTGTTGAGGTGAGTCAAATAAATTACTAAATAAAGTTTCACAATTATCTTTAGCTAAACGATGAGAACTTAATTCATGATAACAATATGAAATAAAAAAACAAAACGTAGATGTAATGAACGAAAATTAGGTGGCACGGCCAACCATATAATAACGTAAAGAACAAAAATTAGGTGGCATAGCCAACCATATAATAATGTAAAGGACAAAAATTAGGTGGCATAGCCAACCATATAACAAAGAAACGACAGGTCGGGAGGCTCGGCCTTCCCTTTCAAGAAAGAAAATAAACAGAAAATAAAAACGAAGGAGGCTCGGCCTTCCTTTAAAGTAAAATAACTAAAGTAATAAGATTGAAAAAGGAACGGGTGTACCTGATTTATGAAGATTATGACAGAGAAGAAAACCTCACAGAAGGTAGCAGAAAATAATCCTTGACGCAAATCCCCGGCAACGGCGCCAAAAACTTGCTACAACTTTAGGGTTGCAAACCCAAGTGCAGGTTGTCGCAAGTAGTAAATCTCGGAAGTCCGAGGTCGAACCACAGGGAATTGGAAGAAAATAAACTATTCTATGAGTAATAAACGGTTGATGAAAATACGATGAAGACAAACACTAGAGCATCGGGGATTCGCTTCGGATAAATGAGTAGAAATTGCCCTTGATCTTTAATTTAACTCATATGAAAATCAACTAAGGAGCGATCTCATATGGAAGATAAAACATTGATCACAAATATATTAAAAGATAGATCTTGATCATTGTTTGAGAGAATATGTCAAAATAAGTTGTTGGAATGTAGAGATTATCTAAGCATCTATTGGGCCAAAATTGTCAACAATAAATCAAAGTCTTTAACAAACCAAAACCATTTGTAGAACGCAAACTTCAACCAAGCAAGAAGATGAACATTGAAGAACAAAATGAAAGATCAAAGACAACACTAAACATTCATCAAAGTTTCACCCTTAGCTCTAGCTAAATGTTTAGAAATACATAGTGAAATGTTACAAAGAAAATGAAGGAAGCTAGAATATGATGGAGAGAATTGATCCTTCAAAATTGTGGCCAAGGTCCCCTTTTATAGGCAACGGAACATCCAAAATTCAAGTAGGCAATGCAACTTGTTTCTGTCCAGCTTCAAGACAGCTGAAACATGCAACTTGATGCCAATTTTCAGATACATTGTGCAGAGAATTTTGACTTATGATCAACAGATAAATTATTGCCACTTGAGTTAGCTTTCCATTGGTTCAAGTAGCAGGTTCATAGGATCTATATAACTCCAGATATGACAAAAACAATAAGTGCTGCTTCACAGGTAAAGCTGTATCCGGCAGGTAACAAGCTGGACTTTACACGGTAATTTTGGCTGCCTTGTGATACGAATTTGACTTCTTCCAAAACATGAAAGTTGTAGAAACGTGCCTTATATTTCCAACCCAACTTGAATCACCTCGATCCAATGTCTGCATCTCAAGTTATGATTATTTTACCGACAGCTGCTTCTTGCTTGAGGCAGTCACTATTTTTGACTTTTCAACATTATTTTCCTCCGCTTGCTCCACTTGTTCTAAATTAGAAATAAATGTGAAATACATCAAATAGATACTCTTTCAAATGTATAATACTCATGCCGACATGTATGTAAATACGTATTTCAATTAATTGCATTTTTAACCATGTATTTGTGGAAATTGAATTTACGGCTAGAGAATTGAAATTAGAGACTAACATTAGTGTTTTTAAACAAAGTGAATGTAAAATGCCTTGTAAATGATATATCTTTGAAGCACTTTTAGACACTAATCACAAACCATTTTCCCAACTAATTGACACTTGATAACAATGCAAGTGTCAAACAATGTATCAAAAATCAGTGTACAAATAGCAACGTTCAATCGATAAGTACCTTGCTACACGTATACTATGGTGTACACTTTAGTTAATACTTTACCACATAACATTACCCTATTTGACAGTTTAAATTTCAAACAGTTTTCACATCCAATTGACACTTGACAACAATGCAAGTGTCAAATAACGTGTCAAAAATCAGTGTACAAATAGTGAACAATCGGTAAGAACCTTGCGACATGTACACTATGTTGTACACTTTAGTTTACATTTTACTACTTGACATTTCCCTGTTAAACAGTTTAAATTTCAAATATTTTTCTCACCCAATTGTCACTTGACAACGATACAAGTGTCAAAAAACGTTTCAAAAATAGTGTACGAATAGCAAAGTTCAATCGGTAAGAACCTTGCTACATGTACACTATGGTGTGCACACTTTATTTTACACATTGCCATGTGACATTACCCTGTTGGACAATTTAAATTTCAAATAGCTTTCCTATCCAATTGACACTCGACAATAATGTAAGTGTCAAACAATGTCTCAAAAATCAGTGTACAAATAACAAAGTTCAATCCGTAAGGATCATGCTACATGTACACTATGGTGTACTCTTTTGTTTACACTTTTCCACGTGACATTACCCTATTGGACAGTTTAAATTTCAAACTGTTTTCCAATCCAATTGACACTTGATAGCAACGCATATGTCAAACGTGTCAAAAATTAGTGTACAAATAGCAAAGTTCAAACGGTAAGAACCTTGTTTCATGAACACTATGGTATACACTTTAATTTACACTTTCCCACGTAACATATCCCAGTTGGACAATTTAAATTTCAAACAGTTTTTCCTTCCAATTGACTCTTGACAACAATACAATTGTCAAACAAAGTATCCAAAATCAGTGTACAAATAGCAAAGTTCATTCGGTAAGAACCTTGCGACATGTAAACTATGGTGTACACTTAAGTTCACACTTTGCCACTTGACATTACCCTGTTGAACAGTTTTAATATAAAATAGCTTTCCCACCCAATTGACCTAGACAACAATACAAGTGTCATACAACGTGTCGAAAATCAGTGTACATATAGCAAAGTTCAATTAGTAAGAACTTTGCAACATGTACACTATGGTGTACAGTTCAGTTTACACTTTGCTACGTGACATTACTCTAATGGATAGTATAAATTTCAAATAGTTTTCCCATCCAATTGACACTTGACAACAGTGTAAGTGTCAAGCAATGTGTCGTAAATCAGTGTACAAATAGCAAAGTTCAATCGTTAAGAACCTTTCTTCATGTACACTGTGGTGTATACTTTTGTTTACACTTTGCCACGTGACATAACCCCATTGGACAATTTAAATTTCAAACAGTGTTCCCATTCAATTTACACTTGACAACAATGCAAGTGTCAAACAATGTGTCAAAAATAAGTATACAAATAGTAAAGTTCAATCGGTAAGAACCGTGCTACATGTACACTATGGTGTACAAACATTAGTTTACACTTAGCCACGCGACATTACGAAGTTGGACGATTTAAATTTCAAACTATTTTCCCATCCAATTGATACTTGACAACAATGCAAGTGTCAAATGTCGTGTCAAAAATCAGTGTACAAATAGTAAAGTTCAATCGGTAAGAACTTTACTTCGTGTACACTATGGTGTATACTTTAGTTTACATTTTGCCACGTGACATTACCCTGTAGACAGTTTAAAGTTCAAACAGTTTTCCCATTCAACTGACACTTGACAACAACGCAAGAGTCAAACAACATGTCAAAAATCAGTGTACAAACGGCAAAGTTCAATCGATAAGAACCTTGCGACATGTACATTATGGTGGACACTTTAGTTTACACATTGCAGCAAAGTTCAATCGGTAAGAACCTTGCTACTTGTACACTACAGTGTACAATTTAGTTTACACCTTCCCACGTGATATTACCCTATTGAACAGTTTAGATTGCAAACAATTTTGCCATCCAATTGACACTTGACAACAATATAAGTGTCAAACAGCGTGTCAAAAATCAGTGTGTAAACAACAAAGTGAAATTGCTAAGAACCTTGCTCCATGTACACTGTGGTGTACACTTTAGTTTACACTTTGCCATGTGACAAAGCCCCGTTGGACAATTTAAAATTCAAACTATTTTCCCGCCCAATTGACACTTGACAAAATGTAAGTGTCTAACACCGTGTCAAAAATCAGTGTACAAATAGCAAAGATCAATCTGTAAGAATCTTGCGTCCTGTACACTATGATGTACACTTTAGTTTACACTTTACCACATGGGATTACCGTCTTGGGCAGTTTAAATTTCAAATAGTTTTTCCATCCAATTGACTCTTGACAACAACGCAAGTGTCAAAAATCAATGTACAAATAGTAACATTCAATTGGTAAGAACATTGCTTCCTGCACACTATGGTGTACACCTCAGTTCATACTTTGCCACGTGACATATCCCTGTTGGACAGTTTAAATTTCAACCAATTTTCCCATCCAATTAACACTTGACAACAATGCAAGTGTTAAACAACGTGTCAAATATCAATGTACAAATAGCAAAATTCAATCTGTAAGGACCTTGCTACATGTACTCTATGGTGTACACTTTAATTTACACTTTGCCACGTGAAATTACACTCTTGGATAGCTTAAATTTCAAATAGTTTTCCCATCCAATTGACATTCGACAACAATGCAAGTGTAGTACAACCTGTCAAAAATCAGTATTCAAATAGCAAAGTTCAATCGATAAGGACCTTGCTACATGTACACCACGTGACATTACCCTGTTGGATAGTTTAATTTCAAACTATTTTCCCAGCCAATTGACAGTTGACAACAATGCAAGAGTCAAACAACTTGTCCAAAATCAGTGAACAAATAGCAAAGTTCATTCCGTAAGAACTTTGCTTTATGTACACTACGGTATATACTTTAGTTTACACTTTGCCACGTGACATTACCCTGGAGGACGGTTTAAATTTCATGTAGTTTTCACAACCAATTGACACTTGACAACAACGCAAGTGTCAAACAACGTGTCAAAAATTAGTGTATGGTGTACACTTTAGTTTACACTTTGCCAGGTGACATAACCCCGTTGGACAGTTTAAATTTCAAACTGTTTTCCCGCCCAATTGACACTTGACAACAATGCAAGTGTCAAAAAACATGTCAAAAACCAGTGTACAAACAGCAAAGTTCAATGGATAAGAACCTTGCGACATGTACACTACGGTGTACACTTTAGTTTACACTTTGCAACGTGACATTACCCTGCTGGACAGTTTAAATTTCAAATTATTTTCCCAACCAATTGACTCATGACAACAATACAAGTGTCAAACAACGTATCTAAAATCAGTGTACAAATAGCAAAATTCAGTCGGTAAGAACCTTGCTTCATGTACACTGTGGTGTACACTTTAATTTAAACTTTGCCAGGAGACATAACCCCGTTGGATAGTTTAAATTTCAAACTGTTTTCTCGCCCAATTGACAGTTGACAACAATGCAGGTTTAAAACAATGTGTCAAAAATCAGTGTACAAACAGCAAAGTTCAATCGATAAGAACCTTGCGACGTGCACACTATGGTGTACACTATAGTTTACAATTTGCAACGTGACATTACCCTATTGGATAGTTTAAATTTCAAACAATTTTATACCCAACTGACACTTGATAACAATGCAAGTGTTAAACAACGTGTCAAAAATCAGTGTACAAATAGCAAAGTTCAATCGGTATGTACGTTGCTACACGTATACTATGGTGCACACTTTAGTTAACAATTTGCCATGTAACATTACCCTATTTGATAATTCAAATTTCAAACAGTTTTCGCATCCAATTGACACTTGACAATAATGCAAGTGACAAACAACATTCAAAAATAGTGTATGAATAGCAGAGTTCAATCGGTAAGAACCTTGCTACATGTACACTATGGTGTACACTTTACGTTACACT
>NW_019267129.1:0-6175 GCF_002742605.1 Olea europaea var. sylvestris
CGATTCCAATCGAATTAGACTAAAAATTCGCCAAAAACGAACAAACCCGAAGTTATCATGAAATCAAAAACCACTTTTCATTGACTCGATTGCAATCGAATTAAACTTTCATTTCGCCAAAAACGAACAAAGCCGAAGTTATCATGAAATCAAAAACCACATTTCATTGCCTCGATTCCAATCGAATTGGACTAGCAATAAGCAAAAAACAATCAAACCCGAAGTTATCATGAAATCAAAAACAACTTTTCATTGGCTCGATTCCAACCGAATTTGACACGTAATTTCTCGAAAACAATCAACACAAAGTTATCATGAAATCGAAAGCTACTTTTCATTGGATCGATTCTAATCGAATGAGACAAGCAATTCGCCGTAAACGAACAAACCCGAAGTTATCATGAAATCGAAAGCAACTTTTCATTGGCTCGATTCCAATCGAATTAGACTAGCAATTAGCCGAAAATGAACAAACACAAAGTTATCATGAAATCAGATACAACTTTTCATTGGCTCGATTCCAATCGACTTAGACGAGCAATTCGTCGAAAATGATCAAACCCGAAGTTATCATGAAACCAAAAACTACTTTTCATTGGCTCGATTCCAATCCAATTACACTAGGGATTTGTCGAAAATGATAAAACCCGAAGTTATCATGAAATCGAAAACAACTTTCCATTGGCTTGATTACAATCGAATTAGTCTAGTATTTTGCCAAAAACACACAAATCCGAAGTCATCATGAAATCAAAAACAACTTTTCGTCGGCTCGATTCCAATCGAATTAGACTAGCAATTCACCGAAAAAGATCAAACCCGAAGTTATCATGAAATCAAAAACCTCTTTTCATTGGCTCGATTCCACTCCAATTAGACTTGCAATTTCCCAAAAAATGAACAAATCCGAAGTTATCATGAAATCAAAAACAACTTTTCGTCGGCTCGATTCCAATCGAATTAGACTAGCAATTCACCGAAAAAGATCAAACCCGAAGTTATCATGAAATCAAAAACCTCTTTTCATTGGCTCGATTCCACTCCAATTAGACTAGCAATTCCCCAAAAATGAACAAACCCGAAGTTATCATGAAATTAAAAACCACTTTTCGTTGACTCGATTCCAATCGAATTAAACTAGCATTTCGCCAAAAACGAAGAAACCCGAAGTTATCAAGAAATCAAAATCCACTTTTCATTGGCTCGATTCCAATCGAACTGGACTAGCAATAAGCCGAAAACGTTCAAACCCGAAGTTATCATGAAATCGAAAATCACTTTTCATTGGCTCGATTCCGACCGAATTTGACAAGTAATTTCTCGAAAACGAACAAATCCAAAGTTATCATGAAATCAAAAATCACTTTTCATTGTCTCGATTCTAATCGAATTAGACTGGCAATTCGCCGAAAATGATAAAACCCGAAGTTATCATGAAATCAAAAACCACTTTTCATTGGCTCGATTCCAATCGAATTTAACTAGCAATTTGCAAAAGACGAACAAACTCGATGTTATCTTGAAATCAAATGCCACTTTTCATTGTTTCGATTCCAATCAAATTAGACTTGCAAATTCCCAAAGACGAATAAACCCGATGTTATCATGAAATCGAAAGCCATTTTCAATTGGCTCAATGCTAATCGAATTAGACTAGCAATTTGCCAAAAACAAACAAACCCGAAGTTATCATGAAATAAAAACCACTTTTCATTGGCTCGATTCCAATCGAATTAGACTAGCAATTCGTCGAAAATGATCAAACCCGAAGCTATCATGAAATCAAAAACTACTTTTCATTGGCTTGATTCCAATCGAATTAGACTAACAATTCGCCAAAAACGAACAGACCCGAAGTTATTATGAAATCAAAAACCACTTTTCATTTAATCGATTCCAATCGAATTAAACTAGCATTTCGCCAAAAATGAAAAAAGCCGAAGTTATCATGAAATCAAAAACCACATTTCATTGGCTCGGTTCCAATCGAATTGGACTAGCCATAAGCAGAAAATGATCAAACCCGAAGTTATCATGAAATCGAAAGCCACTTTTCATTGGCTCGATTCCAACCGAATTTGACACGTAATTTCTCGAAAACGATCAAACTCAAAGTTATCATGAAATCGAAAGCTACTTTTCATTGGCTCGATTCTAATCGAATGAGACAAGCAATTTGCCGTAAACGAACAAACCCGAAGTTATCATGAAATCGAGAGCAACTTCTCGTTGGCTCGATTCCAATCGAATTAGACCAGCAATTTGCCGAAAATGAACAAACACGAAGTTATCATGAAATCAGAAACAGCTTCTCATTGGCTCGATTCCAATCGAACTAGACGATCAATTTGTCGAAAATGATCAAACCCGAAGTTATCATGAAATCAAAAACTACTTTTCATTGGCTCGATTCCAATCCAATTAGACTAGCAATTCGCCAAAAACTAACAAACCCGAAGTTATCAAGAAATCAAAAACCACTTTTCATTTGATCGATTCCAATCGAATTAGGTTACCAATTTGGCAAAGACGAACATACCCGATATTATCATGAAATCGAAAACCAATTTTTATCGGCTCGATAGGAATGGAATTAGACTAGCTATTTGTCGAAAATGATAAAACCCAAAGTTATCATGAAATCGAAAATAACTTTTCATTGGCTCGATTACAATCGAATTAGTCTAGTATTTCGCCAAAAACAAACAAATCCGAAGTTATCATGAAATCAAAAACAATTTTCGTCGGCTCGATTCCAATCGAATTAGACTAGCAATTCACCGAAAAAGATCAAACCCGAAGTTATCATGAAATCAAAAACCTCTTTTCATTGGCTCGATTCCAATCGAATTAAACTAGCATTTCGCCATAAACGAACAAACCCGAAGTTATCATGAAATCAAAATCCACTTTTCATTGGCTCGATTCCAATCAAATTGGACTAGCAATAAGACGAAAACGATCAAACCCGAAATTATCATGAAATCGAAAACCACTTTTCATTGGCTCGATTCCGATAGAATTTGACAAGTAATTTCTCGAAAACGAACAAATTCGATGTTATCACGAAGTCAAAAATCACTTTTCATTGGCTCGATTCTAATCGAATTAGACTGGCAATTCGCCAAAAATGATCAAACCCGAAGTTATCATGAAATCAAAAACCACTTTTCATTGGCTTGATTCTAATCGAATTCAACTAGCAATATGCAAAAGACGAACAAACCCGATGTTATCATGAAATCAAAAGCCACTTTTCATTGTTTCGATTCCAATCAAATTAGACTAGCAATTTCCCAAAGACGAATAAACCCGATGTTATCATGAAATCGAAAGCCATTTTCAATTGGCTCAATGCTAATCGAATTAGACTAGCAATTCGGCAAAAACAAACAAACCCGAAGTTATCATGAAATAAAAACCACTTTTCATTGGCTCGATTCCAATCGAATTAGACTAGCAATTCGTCGAAAATGATCAAACCCGAAGCTATCATGAAATCAAAAACTACTTTTCATTGGCTCGATTCCAATCGAATTAGACTAACAATTCGCCAAAAATGAACAAACCCGAAGTTATCATGAAATCAAAAACCACTTTTCATTGGCTCGATTCAAATCGAATTAGACTAGCAATTCGCCAAAAATGATCAAACTTGAAGTTATCATGAAATCAAAAATCACTTTCCGTTTGCTCGATTCCAATCGATTTGGACTAGCAATTTTCGAAAACGATCAACACCGAAGTTATCATAAAATCAAAAACAACTTTTCATTTGCTCGATTCCAATCGAATTAGACAAGCATTTCGCAAAAATCGAACAAACCCGCAGTTATCATTAAATCAAAAACCGCTTTTCATTGGCTCGATTTCAATCGAATTAGATTAGCAATTTGCCAAAGACGAACAAACCCGATTTTATCATTAAATCAAAAAACCACTTTTCATTGGCTCGATTCCAATCGAATTAGAATAGCAATTTTTCGAAAATGATCGAACCCGAAGTTATCATGAAATCAAAAGCCACTTTTCATTGTCTCGGTTCCAATTGAATTAGACTAGCAATTTTCGAAAACGATTAAATCCGAAGTTATCTTGAAATCAAAAACCACTTTTCATTGGCTCGATTCCAATCGAATTAAACTAGCATTTCACCAAAAATGAACAAACCCAAAGTTTTCAGGAAATCTAAAACCACTTTTCATTGGCTCGACCCCAATCGAATTAGACTAGCAATTTGCCAAAGACAAACAAACCAGTTGTTATCATGAAATCGAAAACCACTTTTCATTGGCTCAACTCCAATCGAATTTGACTAGCAATTTGCAAAAGATGAACAAACCCGATGTTATCTTGAAATCAAAAATCACTTTTCATTGGCTCGATTCCAATCGAATTAGACTAGCAATTTCCCAAAGACGAATAAACCCGATGTTGTCATGAAATCGAAATCCACTTTCCAATGGCTCGATTCTAATCGAATTAGGCTAGCAATTCGCCAAAAATAAACAAACCCGAAGTTATCATGAAATCAAAACCACTTTTCATTGGCTCGATTTCAATGGAATTAGACTAGCAATTCACCAAAAACTATAAAGACCGAAGTTGTCATGAAATCAAAAACCACTTTTCGTTGGCTCTATTCCAATCGAATTAGACTAGCAATACGCTAAAAACGAACTCACCCAAATTATCACGAAATCAAAACCACTTTTCAATGGCTCGATTCCAATTAAATTAGACTAGCAATTTGCCGAAAATGATCAAACCCAAAGTTGTCATGAAATCATAAACCACTTTCCATTGACTCGATTCCAATCTAATTGGACCAGCAATTTGCCGAAAAGATCAAACACGATGTTATCATGAAATCGCAAACCACTTTTCAGTGGCTCGATTCAAACCGAATTAGACTAGCAATTTGCCAAAGACGAACAAACCCGATTTTATCATGAAATCAAATGCCACTTTTAATATGCGCAATTCTAATTGAATAAGACTAGCGATTCGCCAAAAAACAAACAAACTCGAAGTTATCATGAAATGAAAACCACTTTTCATCGGCTCGATTCCAATCGAATTAGACTAGCATTTCGGCAAAAATGAAAAAACCCAAAGTTATCATGAAATCGAAAGCCACTTTTCATTTGTTTGATTCCAATCGAATTAGACTAGTAATTCGCCAAAAACGAACAAACCATGGTTCGATTCCAATCGAATTAGACTAGCATTTCTCCAAAAATGAACAAACCCGAAGTTATAATGAAATCGAAAGCCACTTTTCGTTAGCTCGAATCCAATCTAATTAGACTAGCAGTTCGCCAAAAATGAACAGACCCGAAGTTATCACGAAATCAAAAACCACTTCTTATTGGCTCGATTCCAATCGAATTAGATAAGCAATTTGCCAAAAACGATCAAACCAAAAGTTGTCTTGATATCAAAAACCACTTTCTATTGGCTCGATTCCAATCGAATTAGACTACCAATTTCCCAAAGATGAACAAATTCGATGTTATCATGAAATCGAAATCCACTTTTCATTGGCTCGATTCTAATTGAATAAGGCTAGCAATTCGCCAAAAACGAACAAACCCGAAGATATCATGAAATCAAAACAACTTTTCATTGGCTCGATTCTAATTGAATAAGGCTAGCAATTCGCCAAAAACGAACAAACCCGAAGATATCATGAAATCAAAACAACTTTTCATTGGCTCGATTCAAATCGAATTAAACTCGTATTTCGCCAAAAATGAACAGATCCGATGTTATCATGAAATCAAAAACCACTTTTAATTGACTCGATTCCTATCGAATTGGACTAGCAATAAGCCGAAAACGATCAAGCCCGAAGTTATCATGAAATCGAAAACCACTTTTCTTTGGCTCGATTCCAATCGAATAAGACTAGCAATTTGCCGTAAACGAACAAACCCGAAGTCATCATGAAATCGAAAGCCACTTTTCATTGGCTCGATTCTAATTGAATAAGGCTAGCAATTCGCCAAAAACGAACAAACCCGAAGATATCATGAAATCAAAACAACATTTCATTGGCTCGATTCCAATCGAATTAAACTCGTATTTCACCAAAAATGAACAGACCCGATGTTATCTTGAAATCAAAAACCACTTTTAATTGGCTCGATTCCAATCGAATTAGACTAGCAAT
>NW_019267130.1:0-6175 GCF_002742605.1 Olea europaea var. sylvestris
TGAGGTATGAGGAATTTCGGCCATTTTTCGAAAGAATGAGCAATTTTATATTTTGAAGGCTTGGATAGTCTGCGTACGAAGAATTGAGCCAGACTTTTGTACACGGTGTCCGTTTTGGGCCCATAAGTACTTTTTGGAAATGTGGCGACCCTTTTGGATTGAACTCACCACTTCTTCGTGGCGTATGATGGATTTCGGCCAGTTTTTGAAAGAATGAGCAATTTTATGTCTGGAAGGCATGGATAGTCGGCGTACGAAGAATTGAGCGTAGCTTTTGCACACGGTGTCAGTTTTGGGCCCATAAGTACATTTTGGAAATGTAGCTACCCTTTTGGATTGAATTCCCCACTTCGTCGTGACGTATGAGGGATTTCGGCAATTTTTTGAAAGAAAGAGCAATTTTATGTTTGGAAGGCTTGGATAGTCGACGTATGAAGAATTGAGCGTAGGTTTTGCACACGATGTCCATTTTGGCCCCATAAGCACTTTTTGGAAATGTAGCGACCATTTTGGATTGAACTCACCACTTCATCGTGACGTATGAGGGATTTCGGCCATTTTTGAAAGAAAGTGCAATTTTATGTTTTGAAGGCTTGGATAGTCGGCGTACGAAGAATTGAGCGTAGCTTTTGCACACGGTGTCCGTTTTGGGCCCATAAGTACTTTTTGGAAATGTAGCGACCGTTTTGGATTGAACTCACCACTTCCTCGTGACGTATGAGAGATTTCGGCCATTTTTTGAAAGAAAGCAATTTTATATTCGGAAGGCATAGATAGTCGGCGTACGAAGAATTGAGCGTAGCTTTTGAACACGATGTCTGTTTTGGGCCCATAATTACTTTTTGGAAATATAGCGACCCTTTTGGATTGAACTCCCCACTTCTTCGTGACGTATGAGGGATTTCGGCAATTTTTTGAAAGAAAGAGCAATTTTATGTTTGGAAGGCTTGGATAGTCGGCGTACGAAGAATTGAGCATAGCTTTTGCACACGGTGTCCGTTTTGGCCCCATAAGTACTTTTTGGAAATGTAGCGACCATTTTGGATTGAACTCACCACTTCGTCGTGACGTATGAGGGATTTCGGCCATTTTTGAAAGAAAGAGCAATTTTATGTTTTGAAGGCTTGGATAGTCGGCGTACGAAGAATTGAGCGTAGCTTTTGCACACGGTGTCCGTTTTGGGCCCATAAGTACTCTTTGGAAATGTAGCGACCGTTTTGGATTGAACTCACCGCTTCGTCGTGATGTATGAGGGATTTCGGCCATTTTTCAAAAGAATGAGCACTTTTATATTTGGAAGGCTTGGATCGTCGGCGTATGAAGAATTGAGCGTAACTTTTGCACACGGTGTCCGTTTTGGGCCCATAAGTCCTTCTTGGAAATATAGCGACTGTTTTGGATTGAACTCACAACGTCGTCTTGATGTCTGAGGGATTTCGGCCATTTTTCGAAAGAATGATCTATTTTATATTTGGAAGGCTTGGATAGTCGGCGTACGAATAATTGAGCATAACTTTTGCACACGGTGTCCGTTTTGGGCCCATAAGTACTTTTTGGAAATGTAGCTACTATTTTGGATTGAACTCACAACGTCATCCTGACGTCTGAGGGATTTCGGCCATTTTTCGAAAGAATGAGCAATTTTATATTTGGAAGGCTTGGATAGTCGGCGTACGAAGAATTGAGCGTAACTTTTGCACACGGTGTCCGTTTTGGGCCCATAAGTACTTTTTTGAAATGTAGCGACCGTT
Source organism: Olea europaea var. sylvestris (assembly GCF_002742605.1). Lineage (NCBI taxonomy): Eukaryota > Viridiplantae > Streptophyta > Magnoliopsida > Lamiales > Oleaceae > Olea > Olea europaea. The sequence goes on from NW_019267130.1 coordinate 1,752, forward strand.
TTGGATTGAATTCACAACTTCATCCATACGTTTTAGGGATTTCGGCCATTTTTCGAAAGAACGAGCACTTTTATATTTGGAACGCTCGGATGGTCGGCGTACGAAGAATTGAGCGTAACTTTCGCACACGGTGTCCGCTTTGGGCCCATAAGTACTTTTTTGAAATGTAGCGACCGTTTTGGATTGAACTCACAACATCATCCATACTTTTGAGGGATTTCGACCATTTTTCGAAAGAACGAGCACTTTTATATTTGGAACGCTCGGATGGTCGGTGTACGAAGAATTGAGCGTAACTTTTGCACACGGTGTCCGTTACGGGCCCATAACTACTCTTTGGAAATGTAGCGACCGTTTTGGATTGAACTCACCGCTTTATCGTGATGTATGAGGGATTTCAGCCATTTTTTGAAAGAATGAACACTTTTATATTTGGAAGGCTTGGATAGTCGGCGTACGAAGAATTGAGCGTAACTTTTGCACACGGTGTCCGTTTTGGGCCCATAAGTACTCTTTGGATATGTAGTAACCATTTTGGACTGAACTCACTACTTCGTCGTGACGTATGAGGGATTTTGGCCATTTTTTGGAGGAAGAAGCAATTTTATATTTGGAACGCTTGGATAGTCGGCGTAAGAAGAATTGAGCGTAACTTTTGCACACGATGTCCATTTTGGGCCTATAAGTACTTTTTGGAAATGTAGCTAATATTTTGGATTGAACTCACAACGTCATCCTGACGACTTAGGGATTTTGGCCATTTTTCGAAAGAATGAACAATTTTATATTTGGAAGGCTTGGATAGTCGGTGTACGAAGAATTGAGAGTAACTTTTGCACACGGTGTCCGTTTTGGGCCCATAAGTACTTTTTTGAAATGTAGCGACCGTTTTGGATTGAACTGACAACTTCATCCATACGTTTTAGGGATTTTGGCCATTTTTCGAGAGAATGAGCACTTTTATTTGGAACACTCGGATGGTCGGCATACGAAGAATTGAGCGTAACTTTCGCACACGGTGTCCGTTTTGGGCCCATAAGTACTTTTTTGAAATGTAGCGACCGTTTTAGATTGAACTCACCACTTCGTCGTGACGTATGAGGGATTTCGGCCATTTCTCAACAGAATGAGCACTTTTATATTATATTTGGAAGGCAAGGCACTTTTATATTTGGAAGGCGTGGATTGTCGGCGTACGAAGAATTGAGCGTAACTTTCGCACACGGTGTCCGTTTTGGGCCCATAAGTACTTTTTGAAAATGTAGCAACCATTTTGGATTGATCTCACCACTTCGTCATGATGTAAGAGGGATTTTGGCCATTTTCTGAAAGAATGAGCAATTTTATATTTGGAAGGCTTGGATAGATGGCGTACGAAGATTTGAGCGTAACTTTTGCACGCGGTGTCCATTTTGGGCCCATAAGTACTTTTTGAAAATGTAGCAACCATTTTGGATTGATCTCACCACTTCGTCATGATGTAAGAGGGATTTTGGCCATTTTCTGAAAGAATGAGCAATTTTATATTTGGAAGGCTTGGATAGATGGCGTACGAAGATTTGAGCGTAACTTTTGCACGCGGTGTCCATTTTGGGCCCATAAGTACTTTTTGAAAATGTAGCAACCATTTTGGATTGATCTCACCACTTCGTCATGATGTAAGAGGGATTTTGGCCATTTTCTGAAAGAATGAGCAATTTTATATTTGGAAGGCTTGGATAGATGGCGTACGAAGATTTGAGCGTAACTTTTGCACGCGGTGTCCATTTTGGGCCCATAAGTACTTTTTGAAAATGTAGCAACCATTTTGGATTGATCTCACCACTTCGTCATGATGTAAGAGGGATTTTGGCCATTTTCTGAAAGAATGAGCAATTTTATATTTGGAAGGCTTGGATAGATGGCGTACGAAGATTTGAGCGTAACTTTTGCACGCGGTGTCCATTTTGGGCCCATAAGTACTTTTTGAAAATGTAGCAACCATTTTGGATTGATCTCACCACTTCGTCATGATGTAAGAGGGATTTTGGCCATTTTCTGAAAGAATGAGCAATTTTATATTTGGAAGGCTTGGATAGATGGCGTACGAAGATTTGAGCGTAACTTTTGCACGCGGTGTCCATTTTGGGCCCATAAGTACTTTTTGAAAATGTAGCAACCATTTTGGATTGATCTCACCACTTCGTCATGATGTAAGAGGGATTTTGGCCATTTTCTGAAAGAATGAGCAATTTTATATTTGGAAGGCTTGGATAGATGGCGTACGAAGATTTGAGCGTAACTTTTGCACGCGGTGTCCATTTTGGGCCCATAAGTACTTTTTGAAAATGTAGCAACCATTTTGGATTGATCTCACCACTTCGTCATGATGTAAGAGGGATTTTGGCCATTTTCTGAAAGAATGAGCAATTTTATATTTGGAACGATTGGATAGTCTACTTCGTCGTGACGTATGAGGGATTTTGGCCATTTTTCAAAAGAATGATAACTTTTTTACTTGGATCGCTTGGATTGTCGGCGTTCGAAGAATTGACCATGACTTTTGCAAACGGCGTCCGTTTCGGTCCCATAAGTACTTTTCAGAAATGTAGCGACCGTTTTGAATTGAAGTCACAACTTCATCGCGTCGTACGAGGGATTTTGGCCATTTTTGGAAAGATTGAGCACTCGCATAGTTGGAACGCTTGGATTGTCAGAGTTCGAAAAATTGAGCGCAACTTTTGCACACGTTGTCCGTTTTGGGACCATAAGTACTCTTTGGAAATGTAGCGACCGTTTTGGATTGAACTCACCGCTTCATCGTGATCTATAAGCGATTTCGGCCATTTTTCGAAAGAACGAGCACTTTTATATTTTGAACGCTCGGATAGTCGGCGTACGAAGAATTGAGCATAATTTTTGCACACGGTGTCCGTTTCGGGCCCATAAGTACTCTTTGGAAATGTAGCGACGGTTTTAGATTAAACACACTACTTCGACGTGACGTACGAGGGATTTTGGCCATTCTTCGAAAGAATGAGCGCTTGTATACTTAGAATGCTTGGAGAGTCGGCGGACGAAGAATTGAGCGTAACTTTTCCACACGGTGTCCGTTTTGGGCCCGTAAGAACTTTTTGGAAATGTAGCGACCGTTTTGGATAGAACTCACCGCTTCATCGTGACCTATGAGGGATTTCGCCCATTTTTTGAAAGAATGAGCACTTACATATTTGGAACGCTTGGATTGTCGACGTACAAAGAATTGAGCGTAACTTTTGCACACGGTGTCCGTTTCGGGCCCATAAGTACTCTTTGGAAATGTAGCGACGGTTTTAGATTAAACACACTACTTCGACGTGACGTACGAGGGATTTTGGCCATTCTTCGAAAGAATGAGCGCTTGTATACTTAGAATGCTTGGAGAGTCGGCGGACGAAGAATTGAGCGTAACTTTTCCACACGGTGTCCGTTTTGGGCCCGTAAGAACTTTTTGGAAATGTAGCGACCGTTTTGGATTGAACTCACCACTTCGTCGTGATGTATGAGGGATTTCTGCAATTTTTTGAAAGAATGAGCAATTGCCTATTTGGAACGCTTGGATTGTCGGCGTACGAAGAATCGAGCGTTACTTTTACACACGGTGTCCATTTTGGGCCCATAAGTACTTTTTGGAAATGTAGCGACGGTTTTAGATTAAACACACTACTTCGACGTGACGTACGAGGGATTTTGGCCATTCTTCGAAAGAATGAGTGCTTGTATACTTAGAACGCTTGGAGAGTCGACGGACGAAGAATTGAGCATAACTTTGCGACGGTTTTGGATTGAACTCACTACTTCGTCGTGACGTATGAGGGATTTTGGCCATTTTTTGAAAGAATGAGCAATTTTATATTTGGAACGATTGGATAGTCGGCGTAAGAAGAATTGAGCGTAACTTTTACACACGGTGTCCGTTTTGGGCCCATAAGTTCTTTTTGGAAATGTAGCGACGGTTTTTAATTGAACTCACTACTTCGTCGTGACGTATGAGGGATTTTGGCCATTTTTCTGAGAGAATGAGCAATTTTATATTTGGAACGATTGGATAGTCGGAGTAAGTAGAATTGAGCGTAACTTTTGCACACGGTGTCCGTTTCGGGCCCATAAGTACTCTTTGGAAATGTAGCGACGGTTTTGGATTGAACTCACTACTTCGTCGTGACGTATGAGGGATTTTGGCCATTTTCTGAAAGAATGAGCAATTTAATATTCGGAACGATTGGATGGTCGGCGTAAGAAGTATTGAGCATAACTTTTGCACACGGTGTCCGTTTTGGGCCCATAAGTACTTATTCGAAATGTAGCGACTGTATTGGATTAAACTCACAACTTCGTCGTGACGTATGAGGGATTTTGGCCATTTTCTGAAAGAATGAGCAATTTTATATTTGGAACGATTGGAT
>NW_019267131.1:0-6174 GCF_002742605.1 Olea europaea var. sylvestris
CCAAATATAAAGTGCTCATTCTTTCGAAAAATGGCCGAAACACCTCGAACGTCACGACGAAGTGGTGAGTTCAATTCAAAACGATCGCTACATTTCCAAAAAGTACTTATGGGCCCAAAACGTACACCGTACACCGTGTACAAAACTTACGCTCAATTCTTCGTACGCCGACTTTCCAAGCATTCCAAATATAAAGTGCTCATTCTTTCGAAAAATGGCCGAAATCCCTCGTACGTCACGACAAAGTTGTGAGTTCAATCCAAAACGGTCGCCACATATCCCAAAAGTAATTATGGGCCCAAAACGGACACTGTGTGCAAAAGTTAGGCTCAATTCTTCATACACCAACTATCCAAGCGTTCGAAATATGAAAGTGCTCGTTCTTTCGAAAAATGGCCAAAATCCCTTGAACGTCACGACGAAGTTGTGAGTTCAATCCAAAACGGTCGCTATATTTAAAAAAAGTACTTATGGGCCAATAACGGACACCGTGTGCAAAAGTCATGCTCAATCCTTCATAAGCCGACTATCCAAGCGTTCCAAATATAAAGTGCTCGTTCTTTCGAAAAATGGCCGAAACACCTCGAACGTCACGACGAAGTGGTGAGTTCAATTCAAAACGGTCGCTACATTTCCAAAAAGTACTTATGGGCCCAAAACGTACACCGTGTGCAAAAGTTACGCTGAATTCTTCGTACGCCGACTATCCAAGCATTCCAAATATAAAGTACTCATTCTTTCGAAAAATGGCCGAAATCGCTCGTACGTCACGACAAAGTTGTGAGTTAAATTCAAAACGGTCGCCACATATCCCAAAAGTACTTATGGGCCCAAAACGGACACTGTGTGCAAAAGTAAGGCTCAATTCTTCGTACCCTGACTATCCAAGCGTTCCAAATATGAAAGTGCTTGTTCTTTCAAAAAATGGCTGAAATCCCTCGAACGTCACGACGAAGTTGTGAGTTCAATCCAAAAAGGTCGCTACATTTTCAAAAAGTAGTTATGGGCCCATAACGGACACCGTGTGGAAAAGTTACACTCAATTCTTCAGAAGCCGACACTCCAAGCGTTCCAAATATAAAGTGCTCATTCTTTCAAAAAATGGCCGAAATCCCTCGAACGTCACGACGAAGTGGTGAGTTCAATCTAAAACGGCCGCTACATTTCCAAAAAGTACTTATGGGCCCAAAACGGACACAGTGTACAAAAGTTACGCTCAATTCTTCGTACGCCGACTATCCAAGCGTTCCGAATATAAAAGTGCTCATTCTTTCGAAAAATGGCCGAAATCCCTCGAACGTCACGATGAACTTGTGAGTTCAATCCAAAACGGTCGCTACATTTCCAAAAAGTACTTATGGGCCTAAAACGGACACCGTGTGTAAAATTTACGCTCCATTCTTCGTACGCCGACTATCCAAGCATTCCAAATATAAAAGTGCTCATTCTTTCGAAAAATGACCAAAATACCTCAAACGTCACGACGAACTTGTGAGTTCAATCCAAAACGGTCGCTACATTTTCAAAAAGTACTTATGGACCAATAACGGACACCGTGTGCAAAAGTTACGCTCAATACTTCGTACCCCAACTACCCAAGCGTTCCAAATATGAAAGTGCTCGTTCTTTCAAAAAATGGCCGAAATCCCTCAAACGTCACGACGAAGTGGTGAGTTCAATCCAAAATGGTCGTTACATTTCCAAAAAGTACTTATGGGCCCATAACGGACACCGTGTGGAAAAGTTATGCTCAATCCTTCATAAGCCGACTATCCAAGCGTTCCAAATATAAAGTGCTCATTCTTTCGAAAAATGGCCGAAACACCTCGAACGTCACGACGAAGTGGAGAGTTCAATTCAAAACGGTCGCTACATTTCCAAAAAGTACTTATGGGCCCAAAACGGACACCGTGTACAAAAGTTACGCTCAATTCTTCGTGCGCCGACTTTCCAAGCATTCCAAATATAAAGTGCTCATTCTTTCGAAAAATGGTCGAAATCCCTCGTACGTCACGACAAAGTTGTGAGTTCAATCCAAAACGGTCGCCACATATCCCAAAAGTAATTATGGGCCCAAAACGTACACGGTGTGCAAAAGTTAGGCTCAATACTTCGTACCCCAACTGCCCAAGCGTTCCAAATATGAAAGTGCTCGTTCTTTCAAAAAATGGCCAAAATCCCTCGAACGTCACGACGAAGTCGTGAGTTCAATCTAAAACGGTCGTTACATTTCCAAAAAGTACTTATGGGCCCATAATGGACACCGTGTGGAAAAGTTATGCTCAATCCTTCATAAGCCGACTATCCAAGCGTTCCAAATATAAAGTGCTCATTCTTTCGAAAAATGGCCGAAAGACCTCGAACGTCACGACGAAGTGGTGAGTTCAATTCAAAACGGTCGCTACATTTCCAAAAAGTACTTATGGGCCCAAAACGTACACCGTGTACAAAAGTTACGCTCAATTCTTCGTACGCCGACCTTCCAATCATTCCAAATATAAAGTGCTCATTCTTTCGAAAAATGGCCGAAATCCCTCGTACGTCACGACAAAGTTGTGAGTTCAATCCAAAACGGTCGCCACATATCCCAAAAGTACTTATGGGCCCAAAACGGACACCGTGTGCAAAAGTTAGGCTCAATTCTTCGTACCCCAACTATCCAAGCGTTCCAAATATGAAAGTGCTCGTTCTTTCAAAAAATGGCCAAAATCCCTCGAACGTCACGACGAAGTTGTGGGTTCAATCCAAAACGGTCGTTACATTTCCAAAAAGTACTTATGGGCCCATAACGGACACCGTGTGGAAAAGTTATGCTCAATCCTTCATAAGCCGACTATCCAAGCGTTCCAAATATAAAGTGCTCATTCTTTCGAAAAATGGCCGAAACACCTCGAACGTCACGACGAACTGGTGAGTTCAATTCAAAACGGTCGCTACATTTCCAAAAAGTACTTATGGGCCCAAAACGTACACCGTGTACAAAAGTTACGCTCAATTCTTCGTACGCTGACTTTCCAAGCATTCCAAATATAAAGTGCTCATTCTTTCGAAAAATGGCCGAAATCCCTCGTACGTCACGACAAAGTTGTGAGTTCAATCCAAAACGGTCGCCACATATCCCAAAAGTAATTATGGGCCCAAAATGGACACTGTGTGCAAAAGTTAGGCTCAATTCTTCGTACCCCAACTATCCAAGCGTTCCAAATATGAAAGTGCTCGTTCTTTCGAAAAATGACCAAAATCCCTCGAACGTCAAGACGACCTTGTGAGTTCAATTCAAAACGGTCGATACATTTCCAAAAAGTACTTATGGGCCCAAAATGGATACCGTGCGCAAAAGTTACGCTCAATTCTTCATAAGCCAACTATCCAAGCGTTCCAAATATAAAGTGCTCATTCTTTCAAAAAATGGCCGAAATCCCTCGAACATCACGACGAAGTGGTTAGTTCAATCCAAAACGATCGCTACATTTCCAAAAAGTACATATGGGCCCAAAACGGACACCGTGTGCAAAAGTGACGCTCAATTCTTCGTACGCGGACTATCCCAGCGTTCCAAATATAAAGTGCTCATTCTTTCGAAAAATGGTCGAAATCCCTCGTACGTCACGACGAAGTTGTGAGTTCAATCCAAAACGGTCGCTACATTTCCAAAAAGCACTTATGGGCCCAAAATGGACACCGTGTGCAAAAGTTACGCTCAATTCTTCGTACGCCGACTGTCCAAGCGTTCCAAATATGAAAGTGCTCATTCTTTCAAAAAATGGCCGAAATCCCTCGAACGTCACGATGAACTTGTGAGTTCAATCCAAAACGGTCGCTACATTTCCAAAAAGTACTTATGGGCCTAAAACGGACACCGTGTGCAAAATTTACGCTCCATTCTTCGTACGACGACTATCCAAGCATTCCAAATATAAAAGTGCTCGGTCTTTCAAAAAATGACCAAAATACCTCGAACGTCACGAAGAACTTGTGAGTTCAATCCAAAATGGTCGCTACATTTTCAAAAAGTACTTATGGGCCCAAAACGGACAACTTGTGCAAAAGTTATGCGCAATTATTCGTATGCCGACTATCCAAGCGTTCCAAATATAAAAGTGGTTAGTCTTTCGAAAAATGGCCGAAATCCCTCGAACGTCATGGCGAGGTGGAGAGTTCAATCTAAAACGGTCGCTACATTTCAAAAAAGTACTTATGGGCCCAAAACGGACATCGTGTGCAAAAGTTACGTTCAATTCTTCGTACGCCGACTATCCAAGCGTTCCAAATACAAAAGTGCTCATTCTTTCGAAAAATGGCCGAAATCCCTCAAACGTCACGACGACCTTATGAGTTCAATCCAAAACGGTCGCTACATTTCCAAAAAGTACTTATCGGCCCAAAACGGACACCGTGTGCAAAAGTTACGCTCAATTCTTCGTACGCCGACCATCCAAGCGTTCCAAATATAAAGTGCTCATTCCTTTGAAAAATTGTCGAAATCCCTTGAACGTCATGACGAAATGGTGAGTTCAATCCAAAATGGTCGTTACATTTCCAAAAAGTACTTATGGGCCCAAAACGGACAACGTGTGCAAAAGTTACGTTAAATTCTTCGTACGCCGACTATCCAAGTGTTCCAAATATAAAAGTGCTCGTTCTTTCAAAAAATGGCCAAAATCCCTCGAACGTCAACACGACCTCGTGAGTTCAATCCAAAACGGTCGCTACATTTCCAAAAAGTACTTATGGGCCCAAAATGGATACCGTGCGCAAAAGTTACGCTCAATTCTTCGTACGCCGACTATACAAGCGTTCCAAATAGAAAAGTCCTCATTCTTTCGAAAAATGGCCGAAATCCTTCGAACGTCACAATGAGGATGTGAGTTCAATCCAAAATGGTCGTTACATTTCCAAAAAGTACTTATGGGCCCAAAATGGACAACGTGTGCAAAAGTTACGCTCAATTTTTCGTACGCCGACCATCCAGGCATTCCAAATATAAAGTGCTCATTCGTTCGAAAAATGGTCGAAATCCCTCGAACGTCACGATGAAGTGGTGAGTTCAATCCAAAACGGTCGTTACATTTTCAAAAAGTACTTATGGGCCCAAAACGGACACTGTGTGCAAAAGTTACGCCCAATTCTTCGTACGCCGACTATCCAGGCGTTCCAAATATAAAAGTGCTCGTTCTTTCAAAAAATGGCCGAAATCCTTCGAACGTCACGACGACCTTGTGAGTTCAATCCAAAACGGTCGCTACATTTCCAAACAGTACTTATCGGCCCAAAACGGACACCCTGTGCAAAAGTTACGCTCAATTCTTCGTACGCCGACCATCCAAGCGTTCCAAATGTAAAGTGCTCATTCCTTTGAAAAATGGTCGAAATCCCTTGAACGTCATGACGAAGTGGTGAGTTCAATCCAAAATGGTAGTTACATTTCCAAAAAGTACTTATGGGCCCAAAACGGACACTGTGTGCAAAAGTTACGCTCAATTCTTCGTACGCTGACTGTCCAAGCGTTCCAAATATAAAAGTGCTCATTCTTTTGAAAAATGGCCGAAATCCCTCGAACGTCAAGACGACCTTGTGAGTTCAATCCAAAACGGTCGCTACATTTCCAAAAAGTACTTATGGGCCCAAAACGAACATCGGGTGCAAAAGTTACGCTCAATTCTTCGTACGCCAACTATCCAAGCATTCCAAATATAATCTTTCGAAAAATGGCCGAAATCCCTCAAACGTCACGACGACCTTGTGAGTTCAATCCAAAATGGTCGCTACATTTCCAAAAAGTACTTATCGGCCCAAAACGGACACCGTGTGCAAAAGTTACGCTCAATTCTTCGTACGCCGACCATCCAAGCGTTCCAAATATAAAGTGCTCATTCTTTCGAAAAATGGTCAAAATCCCTCTAAAATCATGATGAAGTGGTGAGTTCAATCCAAAACGGTCGTGACATTTCCAAAAAGTACTTATGGGCCCAAAACGGACACTGTGTGAAAGAGTTAGGCTCAATACTTCGTACCCCAACTATCCAAGCTTTCCAAATATGAAAGTGCTCGTTCTTTCGAAAAATGGCTAAAATCCCTCGAACGTCACGACGAAGTGGTGAGTTCAATCCATAAAGGTCGCTACATTTCCAAAAAGTACTAATGGGGCCAAAACGGACACCGTGTGCAAAAGTT
>NW_019267132.1:0-6171 GCF_002742605.1 Olea europaea var. sylvestris
CAGCGCGGTTTTTGTTCCCGATCAACCTGTCAAATTTGAGCGCATTCCGACACAGTCGTGAAAAATGACGAAATTGCCCCCGGTGCGATTTTTATTTTAGATCAAACTGCCAAATTTCAGCCAATTCCGATCAGTCGAGAAAAATGACGAAATTGCACCCGACGCGTTTTTGTTTCCGATCAACCTGTCAAATTTTAGCCAATTTCGACACAGTCGCGAAAAATGACGAAATTACACCCGGCGCTATTTTTGTTCCGGATCAACCTGTCAAATTTGAACCCATTCCGACACAGTCGAGAAAAATGACGAAATCGCCCCCGGCGCGATTTTTATTTCCGATCAAACTGCCAAATTTAAGCCAATTCCGACACAGTCGAGAAAAATGACGAAATTGCCCCCGGCGCGTTTTTTGTTTCCGATCAAGAAGTCAAATTTTAGCCAATTCCGACACAGTCGCGAAAAATGACGAAATTATACCCGGCGCGATTTTTGTTCCCGATCAACCTGTCAAATTTGAGCCCATTCCGACACAGTCTAGAAAATTGACAAAATGGCCCCCGACGCGATTTTTGTTTCTGATCAACCAGTCAAATTTTAGCCAATTCCGACACAGTCGCGAAAAAATGACGAAATTACACCCGGCGCGGTTTTTGTTCCCAATCAACCTGTCAAATTTGAGCCCATTCCGACACAGTCGACAAAAATGACGAAATTGCCCCCGGCGCGATTTTTGTTTCCGATCAACCAGTCAAATTTCAGCCAATTCCGACACAGTCGCGAAAAATGACGAAATTACACCCGACGCGATTTTTGTTCCCGACAAACCTGTCAAATTTGAGCACATTCCAACACAGTCGAGAAAAATGACGGAATTGCCGCCGGCGATATTTTTATTTCCGATCAAACTGCCAAATTTCAGCCAATTCCTTCACAGTCGAGAAAAATGACGAAATTGCCCCCGGCGCAGTTTTTGTTTCCGATCAACCAGTCAAATTTTAGCCATTTCAGACACAGTCGCGAAAAATGACGAAATTAAACCCAGCGCGATTTTTGTTCCCGATCAACCAGTCAAATTTGAGCGCATTCCGACACAGTCAAGAAAAATCACGAAATTGCCCCCGACGCGATTTTTATTTTAGATCAAACTGCCAAATTTCAGCCAATTCCGATACAGTCGAGAAAAATGACGAAATTGCACCCGACGCGTTTTTGTTTCCGATCGACCTGTCAAATTTTGGCCAATTTCGACACAGTCGCGAAAAATGACGAAATTACACCCGGCGCTATTTTTGTCCCTGATCAACCTGTCAAATTTGAACCCATTCCGACACAGTCGAGAAAAATGACGAAATCGCCCCCGGCGCGATTTATATTTCCGATCAAACTTCCAAATTTAAGCCAATTCCGACACAGTCGAGAAAAATGACGAAATTGCCCCCGGCGCGTTTTTTGTCTACGATCAAGAAGTCAAATTTTAGCCAATTCCTACACAGTCGCAAAAAATGACGAAATTATACCCGACGCGATTTTTGTTCCCAATCAACCTGTCAAATTTCAGCCCATTCCGACACAGTCGAGAAAAATGACGAAATTGCCCCCGTCGCGGTTTTTGTTTCCGATCAACTAGTCAAATTTTACCCAATTCCGACACAGTCGCGAAAAATGACGAAATTGCACCCGGCGCGATTTTTGTTCCCGATCAACCAGTCAAATTTGAGCCCATTCCGACACAGTCGAGAAAAATGACGAAATTGCTCCCGGCGCGATTTTTATTTCCGATCAACCTGCCAAATTTCAGCCAATTCCGACACAGTCGAGAAATATGACGAAATTGCCCCCGGCAAAGTTTTTGTTTTACGATCAACTAGTCAAATTTTAGCCAATTCCGACACAGTCGCGAAAAATGACGAAATTGCCCCCAGCGCGGTTTTTGTTTCCGATCAACCATTCAAATTTTTGACAATTCCGACAAAATCCCGAAAAATGACGAAATTAAAACCGATGCGATTTTTGTTCCCGATCAACCTGTCAAATTTCAGCCCATTCCGACACAGTCGAGAAAAATGACGAAATTGCTCCCGGCGCGATTTTTATTTCCGATCAACCTGCCAAATTTCAGCCAATTCCGACACAGTCGAGAAATATGACGAAATTGCCCCCGGCAAAGTTTTTGTTTTACGATCAACTAGTCAAATTTTAGCCAATTCCGACACAGTCGCGAAAAATGACGAAATTGCCCCCAGCGCGGTTTTTGTTTCCGATCAACCATTCAAATTTTTGACAATTCCGACAAAATCCCGAAAAATGACGAAATTAAAACCGATGCGATTTTTGTTCCCGATCAACCTGTCAAATTTCAGCCCATTCCGACACAGTCGAGAAAAATGACGAAATTGCTCCCGGCGCGATTTTTATTTCCGATCAACCTGCCAAATTTCAGCCAATTCCGACACAGTCGAGAAATATGACGAAATTGCCCCCGGCAAAGTTTTTGTTTTACGATCAACTAGTCAAATTTTAGCCAATTCCGACACAGTCGCGAAAAATGACGAAATTGCCCCCAGCGCGGTTTTTGTTTCCGATCAACCATTCAAATTTTTGACAATTCCGACAAAATCCCGAAAAATGACGAAATTAAAACCGATGCGATTTTTGTTCCCGATCAACCTGTCAAATTTCAGCCCATTCCGACACAGTCGAGAAAAATGACGAAATTGCTCCCGGCGCGATTTTTATTTCCGATCAACCTGCCAAATTTCAGCCAATTCCGACACAGTCGAGAAATATGACGAAATTGCCCCCGGCAAAGTTTTTGTTTTACGATCAACTAGTCAAATTTTAGCCAATTCCGACACAGTCGCGAAAAATGACGAAATTGCCCCCAGCGCGGTTTTTGTTTCCGATCAACCATTCAAATTTTTGACAATTCCGACAAAATCCCGAAAAATGACGAAATTAAAACCGATGCGATTTTTGTTCCCGATCAACCTGTCAAATTTCAGCCCATTCCGACACAGTCGAGAAAAATGACGAAATTGCTCCCGGCGCGATTTTTATTTCCGATCAACCTGCCAAATTTCAGCCAATTCCGACACAGTCGAGAAATATGACGAAATTGCCCCCGGCAAAGTTTTTGTTTTACGATCAACTAGTCAAATTTTAGCCAATTCCGACACAGTCGCGAAAAATGACGAAATTGCCCCCAGCGCGGTTTTTGTTTCCGATCAACCATTCAAATTTTTGACAATTCCGACAAAATCCCGAAAAATGACGAAATTAAAACCGATGCGATTTTTGTTCCCGATCAACCTGTCAAATTTCAGCCCATTCCGACACAGTCGAGAAAAATGACGAAATTGCTCCCGGCGCGATTTTTATTTCCGATCAACCTGCCAAATTTCAGCCAATTCCGACACAGTCGAGAAATATGACGAAATTGCCCCCGGCAAAGTTTTTGTTTTACGATCAACTAGTCAAATTTTAGCCAATTCCGACACAGTCGCGAAAAATGACGAAATTGCCCCCAGCGCGGTTTTTGTTTCCGATCAACCATTCAAATTTTTGACAATTCCGACAAAATCCCGAAAAATGACGAAATTAAAACCGATGCGATTTTTGTTCCCGATCAACCTGTCAAATTTCAGCCCATTCCGACACAGTCGAGAAAAATGACGAAATTGCTCCCGGCGCGATTTTTATTTCCGATCAACCTGCCAAATTTCAGCCAATTCCGACACAGTCGAGAAATATGACGAAATTGCCCCCGGCAAAGTTTTTGTTTTACGATCAACTAGTCAAATTTTAGCCAATTCCGACACAGTCGCGAAAAATGACGAAATTGCCCCCAGCGCGGTTTTTGTTTCCGATCAACCATTCAAATTTTTGACAATTCCGACAAAATCCCGAAAAATGACGAAATTAAAACCGATGCGATTTTTGTTCCCGATCAACCTGTCAAATTTCAGCCCATTCCGACACAGTCGAGAAAAATGACGAAATTGCTCCCGGCGCGATTTTTATTTCCGATCAACCTGCCAAATTTCAGCCAATTCCGACACAGTCGAGAAATATGACGAAATTGCCCCCGGCAAAGTTTTTGTTTTACGATCAACTAGTCAAATTTTAGCCAATTCCGACACAGTCGCGAAAAATGACGAAATTGCCCCCAGCGCGGTTTTTGTTTCCGATCAACCATTCAAATTTTTGACAATTCCGACAAAATCCCGAAAAATGACGAAATTAAAACCGATGCGATTTTTGTTCCCGATCAACCTGTCAAATTTCAGCCCATTCCGACACAGTCGAGAAAAATGACGAAATTGCTCCCGGCGCGATTTTTATTTCCGATCAACCTGCCAAATTTCAGCCAATTCCGACACAGTCGAGAAATATGACGAAATTGCCCCCGGCAAAGTTTTTGTTTTACGATCAACTAGTCAAATTTTAGCCAATTCCGACACAGTCGCGAAAAATGACGAAATTGCCCCCAGCGCGGTTTTTGTTTCCGATCAACCATTCAAATTTTTGACAATTCCGACAAAATCCCGAAAAATGACGAAATTAAAACCGATGCGATTTTTGTTCCCGATCAACCTGTCAAATTTCAGCCCATTCCGACACAGTCGAGAAAAATGACGAAATTGCTCCCGGCGCGATTTTTATTTCCGATCAACCTGCCAAATTTCAGCCAATTCCGACACAGTCGAGAAATATGACGAAATTGCCCCCGGCAAAGTTTTTGTTTTACGATCAACTAGTCAAATTTTAGCCAATTCCGACACAGTCGCGAAAAATGACGAAATTGCCCCCAGCGCGGTTTTTGTTTCCGATCAACCATTCAAATTTTTGACAATTCCGACAAAATCCCGAAAAATGACGAAATTAAAACCGATGCGATTTTTGTTCCCGATCAACCTGTCAAATTTTAGCCCATTCCGACGCAGTCGAGAAAAATGACGAAATTGCCGCCGCGCGATTTTTATTTCAGATAAAACTGCCAAATTTCAGCCTATTCCGACACAGTCGAGAAAAATGACGAAATTGCCCCCGGCGCGATTTTTGTTTCCGATCAACAAGTCAAATTTTAGCCAATTCCAACACAGTCGCGAAAAAATGACGAAATTACACTCGGCGCGATTTTTGTTCCCGATCAACCTGTCAAATTTGAGCCCATTCCGACACAGTCGAGAAAAATGACGAAATTGCCCACGGCGCGATTTTTGTTTCCGATCAACTAGTCAAATTTCATCCAATTCCGACACAGTCGCGAAAAATGGCGAAATTACACCCGACGCGATTTGTGTTCCCGACAAACCTGTCAAATTTGAGCCCATTCCGAAACAGTCGAGAAAAATGACGGAATTTCCGACGGCGATATTTTTATTTCCGATCAAACTGCCAAATTTCAGCCAATTCCGACACAGTCGAGAAAAATGACGAAATTGCCCCCGGCGCAGTTTTTGTTTCAGATCAACCAGTCAAATTTTAGACATTTCAGACACAGTCGCGAGAAATGACGAAATTAAACCCAGCGCGGTTTTTGTTCCCGATCAACCTGTCAAATTTGAGCGCATTCCGACACAGTCGTGAAAAATGACGAAATTGCCCCTGACGCGATTTTTGTTTCCGATCAAGAAGTCAAATTTTAGCCAATTCCGACACAGTCGCGAAAAATGACGAAATTACCCCCGGCGCTATTTTTGTTCCTGATCAACCTGTCAAATTTGAACCCATTCCGACACAGTCGAGAAAAATGACGAAATCGCCCCCGGCGCGATTTTTATTTCCGATCAAACTGCCAAATTTCAGCCGATTCCGACACAGTCGAGAAAAATGACGAAATCGCCCCCGGCGCGATTTTTATTTCCGATCAAACTGCCAAATTTAAGCCAATTCCGACACAGTCGAGAAAAATGACGAAATTGCCTCCGGCGCGATTTTTGTTTCCGATCAAGAAGTCAAATTTTAGCCAATTCCGACACAGTCGCAAAAAATGACGAAATTATACCCGGCGCGATTTTTGTTCCCGATCAACCTGTCAAATTTGAGCCCATTCCGACACAGCCGAGAAAAATGACGAAATTGCCCACGCCGCGGTTTTTGTTTCCGATCAACTAGTCAAATTTTAGCCAATTCCGACACAGTCGCGAAAAATGACGAAATAGCACCCGG
>NW_019267133.1:0-6171 GCF_002742605.1 Olea europaea var. sylvestris
TTTTGGGAAATGTAGCGATCCTTTTGGATTGAACCCACCCTTTTCCTCATGACGTATGAGGGATTGCAGTCGTATGTGGAAGACCAAGCACTTGCTTATTTGGAATGATTGGACTGTTGACGATCGAAGAACTGAGTATAACTTTTGCATACGGTGTCCGTTTTGGGCCCTAAGTACTTTTCGGAAATGGAGCGACCCTTTTGAATTGAACTCACAGTTTCGCCGTGACGTACGACGCATTTTGGACATTTTTGGAAAAATAAGAACTTGTTTATTTGGTACGGTTGGATTGTCGGCGATCGAAGAACTGAGTATGATTATTGCGTACGATGTCCGTTTTGGGCCCATAAGTATTTTTTAGAAATGTAGCGATCCTTTTGGATTCAACCCACCCTTTTCTGCCCGACGTATGAGGGATTTGGGTCATTTGTGGAAGAACAAGCACTTGCATATTTGGAATGCTTGGATTGTCGGCGATCGAAGAATTGAGTGTGACTTTTGCATACGATGTCCGTTCCGGGCCCATATGTACTTTTGGGAAATGTAGCGATCCTTTTGGATTGAACCAACCCTTTTCCCCATGACGTATGAGGGATTGCAGTCGTATGTGGAAGAGCAAGCACTTGCTTATTTGGAATGATTGGATTGTCGGCGATCGAAGAACTGAGTATAACTTTTACATACGGTGTCCGTTTTGGGCACGTAAGTACTTTTCGGAAATGGAGCGACCCTTTTGAATTGAACTCACCGCTTTGCCGTGACGTACGATGCATTTTGGCCATTTATGGAAGAACAAGCAGTTGTTTATTTGGTACGGTTGGATTGTCGGCGATCGAAGAACTGAGTGTTACTATTGCATACGATGTCCGTTTTGTGCCCATAAGTATTTTTTGGAAATGTAGCGATCCTTTTGGATTGAACCCACCCTTTTTCGCATGACGTATGAGGGATTAGGATCGTTTGTGGAAGAACAAGCACTTGCTTATTTGGAATGCTTGGATTGTCGACGATCGAAGAATTGAGTGTGACTTTTGCATACGATGTCCGTTCCGGGCCCATAAGTACTTTTGGGAAATGTAGCGATCCTTTTGGATTGAACCCACCCTTTTCGTCATGACGTATGAGGGATTGCAGTCGTATGTGGAAGAACAAGCACTTGCTTATTTGGAATGCTTGGATTGTCGACGATCGAAGAACTGAGTATAACTTTTGCATACGGTGTCCGTTTTGGGCCCATAAGTACTTTTCGGAAATGTAGCGACCCTTTTGAATTGAACTCATAGTTTCATCATGATGTATGACGAATTTTGGCCATTTGTGGAAGAACAAGCACTTGCTTATTTGGAATGATTGGATTGTCGGCGATCGAAGAACTGAGTGTGATTATTGCGTACGATGTCCGTTTTGGGCCCATTAGTATTTTTTGGAAATGTAGCGATCCTTTTGGATTGAACCCACCCTTTTCCGCCCGACGTATGAGGGATTTGGGTCATTTGTGGAAGAACAAGCACTTGCATATTTGGAATGCTTGGATTGTCGGCGATCGACGTATTGAGTGTGACTTTTGCATACGATGTCCGTTTCGGGCCCATAAGTACTTTTGGGAAATGTAGCGATCCTTTTGGATTGAACCCACCCTTTTCCTCATGACGTATGAGGGATTGTAGTCGTATGTGGAAGAACAAGCACTTGCTTATTTGGAATGATTGGATTGTCGGTGATCGAAGAACTGAGTATAACTTTTACATACGGTGTCTGTTTTGGGCCCATAAGTACTTTTCGGAAATGGAGAGACCCTTTTGACTTGAACTCACCGCTTCGCCGTGACGTACGATGCATTTTGGCCATTTATGGAAGAACAAGCAGTTGTTTATTTGGTACGGTTGGATTGTCGGAGATCGAAGAACTGAGTGTGATTATTGCGTACGATGTTCGTTTTGGGCCCATAATTATTTTTTGGAAATGTAGCGATCCTTTTGGATTGAACCCACCCTTTTCCGCCTGACGTATGAGGGATTTGGGTCATTTGTGGAAGAACAAGCTCTTGCTTATTTGGAATGCTTGGATTGTCGACGATCGATGAATTGAGTGTAACTTTTGCATACGATGTCCTTTCCGGGCCCATAATTACTTTTGGGAAATGTAGCGATCCTTTTGGATTGAACACACCCTTTTTCTCAAGAGGGATTGCAGTCGTATGTGGAAGAGCAAGCACTTGCTTATTTGGAATGATTGGATTGTCGGCGATCGAAGAACTGAGTATAACTTTTGCATACGGTGTCCGTTTTGGGCCCACAAGTACTTTTTGAAAATGTAGCGACCCTTTTGAATTGAACTCACAGCTTCGTCGAGACGTACGACGCATTTTGGCCATTTTTGGATGAACAAGCACTTGTTTATTTGGTACGGTTGGATTGTCGGCGATCGAAGAACTGAGTGTGATTATTGCGTACAATGTCCGTCTTGGGCCCATAAGTATTTTTTGGAAATGTAGCAATCCTTTTGGATTGAACCCACCCTTTTTCGCCCGACGTATGAGGGATTTGGGTCATTTGTGGAAGAACAAGCACTTGCATATTTGGAATGCTTGGATTGTCGACGATCGAAGAATTGAGTGTGACTTTTGCATACGATGTCCGTTTCGGGCCCATAAGTACTTTTGGGAAATGTAGCGATCCTTTTGGATTGAACCCACCCTTTTTCCTCATGACGTATGAGGGATTGCAGTCGTATGTGGAAGAACAAGCACTTGCTTATTTGGAATGATTGGATTGTTGGCGATCGAAGAACTGAGTATAACTTTTGCATACGGTGTCCGTTTTGGGCCCACAAGTACTTTTCGAAAATGTAGCGACCCTTTTGAATTGAACTCACAGCTTCGTCGTGACGTACGACGCAATTTGGCCATTTTCAGATGAACAAGCACTTGTTTATTTGGTACGGTTGGATTGTCGGCGATCGAAGAACTGAGTGTGATTATTGCGTACGATGTCCATTTTGGGCCCATAAGTATTTTTTGGAAATATAGCGATCCTTTTGGATTGAACCCACCCTTTTCCGCCCGACGTATGAGGGATTTGGTTCATTTGTGGAAGAACAAGCACTTTCATATTTGGAATGCTTGGATTGTCGGCGATTGAAGAATTGAGTGTGACTTTTGCATACGATGTCCGTTTCGGGCCCACAAGTACTTTTGGGAAATGTGGCGATCCTTTTGGATTGAACCCACCCTTTTCCCCATGACGTATGAGGGATTGCAGTCGTATGTGGAAGAACAAGCACTTGCTTATTTGGAATGATTGGATTGTCGGCGATCGAAGAACTGAGTATAACTTTTGCATACGGTGTCCGTTTTGGGCCCACAAGTACTTTTCGAAATTGTAGCGACCCTTTTGAATTGAACTCACAGCTTCGTCGCGACGTACGATGCATTTTGGCCATTTTCGGATGAACAAGCACTTGTTTATTTGGTACGGTTGGATTGTCGGCGATCGAAGAACTGAGTGTGATTATTGCGTATGATGTCCGTTTTGGGCCCATAAGTATTTTTTGGAAATGTAGCGATCCTTTTGGATTGAACCCACCCTTTTCCGCCCGACGTATGAGGGATTTGGGTCATTTGCGGAAGAACAAGCACTTATATATTTGGAATGCTTAGATTGTCAGCGATCAAAGAATTGAGTGTGACTTTTGCATACGATGTCCGTTTCGGGCCCATAAGTACTTTTGGGAAATGTAGCGATCCTTTTGGATTGAACCCACCCTTTTCCTCATGACGTATGAGGGATTGCAGTCGTATGTGGAAGAACAAGCACTTGCTTATTTGGAATGATTGGATTGTCGGCGATCGAAGAACTGAGTATAGCTTTTACATACGGTGTCCGTTTTGGGCCCATAAGTACTTTTCGGAAATGGAGCGACCCTTTTGAATTGAACTCACCGCTTCGTCGTGACGTATGATTCATTTTGGCCATTTATGGAAGAACAAGCAGTTGTTTATTTGGTACGGTTGGATTGTCGGCGATCGAAGAACTGAGTGTGATTATTGCGTACGATGTCCGTTTTGGGCCCATAAGTACTTTTTGGAAATGTAGCGACCCTTTTGGATTGAACCCACCCTTTTCCGCCTGACGTATGAGGGATTTGGGTCATTTGTGGAAGAACAAGCACTTGCTTATTTGGAATGCTTGGATTGTCGGCGATCGACGAATTGTAGCGTTTCGGGCCCATAAGTACTTTTGGGAAATGTAGCGATCCTTTTGGATTGAACCCACCCTTTTCCCCATGACGTATGAGGGATTGCAGTCGTATGTGGAAGAACAAGCACTTGCTTATTTAGAATGATTGGATTGTCGGTGATCGAAGAACTGAGTATAACTTTTACATACGGTGTCTGTTTTGGGCCCATAAGTACTTTTCGGAAATGGAGAGACCCTTTTGACTTGAACTCACCGCTTCGCCGTGGCGTACGATGCATTTTGGCCATTTATGGAAGAACAAGCAGTTGTTTATTTGGTACGGTTGGATTGTCGGAGATCGAAGAACTGAGTGTGATTATTGCGTACGATGTTCGTTTTGGGCCCATAATTATTTTTTGGAAATGTAGCGATCCTTTTGGATTGAACCCACCCTTTTACGCCCGACGTATGAAGGATTTGGGTCATTTGTGGAAGAACAAGCACTTGCATATTTGGAATGCTTAGATTGTCGGCGATCGAAGAATTGAGTGTGACTTTTGCATACGATGTCCGTTTCGGGCCCATAAGTACTTTTGGGAAATGTAGCGATCCTTTTGGATTGAACCCACCCTTTTCCTCATGACGTATGAGGGATTGCAGTCGTATGTGGAAGAACAAGCACTTGCTTAGTTGGAATGATTGGATTGTCGGCGATCGAAGAACTGAGTATAACTTTTACATACGGTGTCCGTTTTGGGCCCATAAGTACTTTTCTGAAATGGAGCGACCCTTTTGAATTGAACTCACCGCTTCGTCGTGACGTACGATGCATTTTGGCCATTTATGGAAGAACAAGCAGTTGTTTATTTGGTACGGTTGGATTGTCGGCGATCGAAGAACTGAGTGTGATTACTGCGTACGATGTCCGTTTTGGGCCCATAAGTACTTTTTGGAAATGTAGCGATCCTTTTGGATTGAACCCACCCTTTTCCGCCTGACGTATGAGGGATTTGGGTCATTTGTGGAAGAACAAGCACTTGCTTATTTGGAATGCTTGGATTGTCGGCGATCGATGAATTGAGTGTGACTTTTGCATACGATGTCCTTTCCGGGCCCATAAGTACTTTTGGGAAATGTAGTGATCCTTTTGGATTGAACACACCCTTTTTCCCATGACGTATGAGGGATTGCAGTCGTATGTGGAAGAGCAAGCACTTGCTTGTTTGGAATGATTGGATTGTCGGCGATCGAAGAACTGAGTATAACTTTTGCATACGGTGTCCGTTTTGGGCCCATAAGTACTTTTCGAAAATGGAGCGACCCTTTTGAATTGAACTCACAGCTTCGTCGCGACGTACGATGCATTTTGGCCATTTTCGGATGAACAAGCACTTGTTTATTTGGTACGGTTGGATTGTCGGCGATCGAAGAACTAAGTGTGATTATTGCGTACGATGTCCGTTTTGGGCCCATAAGTATTTTTTGGAAATGTAGCGATCCTTTTGGATTGAACCTACCCTTTTTCGCCCGACGTATGAGGGATTTGGGTCATTTGTGGAAGAACAAGCACTTGCTTATTTGGAATGCTTAGATTGTCGTCGATCGAAGAATTGAGTGTGACTTTTGCATACGATGTCCGTTTCGGGCCCATAAGTACTTTTGGGAAATGTAGCGATCCTTTTGGATTGAACCCACCCTTTTCCTCATGACATATGAGGGATTGCAGTCGTATGTGGAAGAACAAGCACTTGCTTATTTGGAATGATTGGATTGTCGGCGATCGAAGAACTGAGTATAACTTTTACATACGGTGTCCATTTTGGGCCCATAAGTACTTTTCGGAAATGGAGCGACCCTTTTGAATTGAACTCACCGCTTCGCCGTGACGTACGATGCATTTTGGCCATTTATGGAAGAACAAGCACTTGTTTATTTGGTACGGTTGGATTGTCGGCGATCGAAGAACTGAGTGTGACTATTGCATACGATGTCC
>NW_019267134.1:0-21497 GCF_002742605.1 Olea europaea var. sylvestris
CAATTGGCCCTTGATAACAATGCAAGTGTCAAACAATGTAACAAAAATCAGTGCACAAATAGAAAAGTTCAATCGGTAAAAACTTTGCTACATGTACACTATGGTGTACACACTTTAGTTTAAACGTTGCCACGTGACATTACCCTGTTGGACAGTTTAAATTCAAACAGTTTTCCGGTCTAGTTGACACTTGACAACAATGCAAATGTCAAAAACCAGTGTCAAATAGCAAAGTTCAATCGATAAGGACCTTGCCACATGTACACTATGGTGTATACTTTAGTTTACAATTTACCACGTGACATTACCATGTTGGTCAGTGTAAATTTCAAACAATTTTCCCATCCAATTGACACTGGACAAAAATACAAGTGTTAAACAACGTGTCAAAAATCATTCCACAAATAGCAAAGTTCAATCGACAAGAACCTTGCTAAATGTACACTATGGTGTACACACTTTAGTTTACACTTTGCCACGTGACAGTACCCTGTTGAGCAGTTTAAATTCAAACAATTTTCCCGTCCAATTTACACTGGCCAACAATAAAAGTGTCAAACAATGTGTCGAAAATCAGTGTACAAATAGCAAAGTTCAATCGGTAAGGACCTTTCAACATGTACACTATGGTGTAGACTCTAGTTTACACTTTGCCAAGTGTCAAACAATGTGTCGAAAACCAGTATACAAATAGCAAAGTTCAATCGGTATGAACCTTTCAACATGTACACTTTAGTTTACACTTTACCACGCGACATTACCCAGTTGGATAGTTTAAATTTTAAACAGTTTTCCCATCCAATTGACACTTAACAACAATGTAAGTGCCAAACAACATGTTAAAAATTAGGGTACAAGTAGCAAAGTTCAATCGGTAAGAAACTTACTACATGTACACTATGGTGTGCACTTTAGTTTACACTTTCCCACGTGACACTACCCTGTTAAAGAGTTTAAATTTCAAACATTTTTCCCATCCAATTGACACTTAACAACAATACAAGTGCCAAACAACATGTCAAAAATCAGTGTACAAATCGCAAAGTTCAATCGATAAGAAACCTGGTACATGTCGACTATGGTGTACACATTTTAGTTTACACTTTGCCACGTGACACTACCCTGTTGGACACTTTAAATTTCAAACAATTTTCACATCCATTTGGCACTTGACAATAATGCAAGTGTCAAACAACGTGCAGAAAACCTGTGTACAAATAGCAAATTTCAATTGATATGAACCTTGCTACATGTACACTATTGTGTACACATTTTAGTTTACACTTTGCCACGTGACATTACCCTATTGGAAAAATTAAATTTCAAACAGTTTTCCCGTCCAATTGACACTTAACAACAATGCAGGAGTCAAACAACGTGATGAAAATTAGTATACAAATAGCAAAGTTCAATTGGTAAGATCTGTGCTACATGTACACTATGGAGTACACTCTAGATTACACTTTGCCATGTGACATTATTATGTTGGACAGTATAAATTTCGAACAATTTTCCCATCCAATTGACACTTGATAACAATGCAAGTGTCAAACAACTTGTCAAAAATTAGTGCACAAATAGCAAAGTTCAATCGGTAAGAACCTTGCTGCATGTGCACTATTGTGTGCACACTTTAGTTTACACTTTGTCACGTGACATTACCCTGTTGGACAATTTAAATTTCTAACAGGTTTCTAATCCAATTGGCACTTGACAACAATGCAAGTGTCAAATAACGTGTCGAAAATTAGTGTACAAATAGCAAAGTTCAATCAATAAGATCCTTGCTACATGTACACTATAGAGTACACTCTAGATTACACTTTGCCATGTGACATTACCATGTTGGAAAGTATAAAGTTCAAATAGTTTTCCCATCCAATTGACACTTGATAACAATACAAGTGTCAAACAACATGTCAAAAATCAGTGCACAAATAGCAAAGTTCAATCAGCAAGAACTTTGATACATGTACACTATGGTGTACACACTTTAGTTTACATTTTGCCACGTGCATTACCCTGTTGGACAGTTTAAATTTCAATTTGTTTTCCCATTCAATTGACACTTGACAATAATGCAAGTGTCAAACGACACGTCAAAAACTAGTGTACAAATAGCAAAGTTCAATCAGTATGGACCTCGCAACATGTACACTTTAATTTACACTTTACTACCAAACATTACCCTGTTAGACAGTTTAAATTTCAAACAGTGTTCCCGTCCAATTGAAACTTGATAACAATGCAAGTGCCAAACAACGTGATAAAAATAAGGGTACAAATAGCAAAGTTCAATCGGTAAGAAACTTGCTACATGTACACTATTGTGTTAACTTTAGTTTACACTTTGCCACGTGACATTACCCTGTTAGAGAGTTTAAATTTCAAACAGTTTTCTCAACCAATTGACACTTGACAACAATGCAAGTGTCAAACAACGTGTCGAGAATCAGTTTACAAATAGTAAAGTTCAATCGGTAAGAACCTTGCTAGATGAACACTATGGTGTACACTTTAGTGTACACTATGGTGTACACTTTAGTGTACACTTTGCCACGTGACATTACACTGTTGGACAGTATAATTTTCAAACAATTTTCTCATCCAATTGAAACTTGACAGCAATGAAAGTTTCAAACAACGTGTCAAAAGTCAGTGCACAAAAGGAAAAGTTCAATCGGCAAGAACCTTGCTATATGCACACTATGGTGTACACACTTTAATTTACACTTTGCCACGTATGTTAATCTGTTGAACAGTTTAAATTTCTAACAGTTTTCCCATCCAATTGACACTTAACAACAATGCAAGTGTCAAACAACATGTCGAAAACCAGTGTACAAAAAATAAACCAGTTCAATTGCTAGATGTACACTATAGTCTACACATTCCCACGTGACATTAACCTATTGGATAGCATAAATTTCAAACAATTTTTCCATCCAATTGACACTTGACAACAATCCAAGTTTCAAATGACGTGTCAAAAATCATTGCACAAACGGAAAAGTTCAATCGACAAGAACCTTGCTATATGAACACTATGGTGTACACACTTTAGTTTACATTTTGCCACGTGCATTACCCTGTTGGACAGTTTAAATTTCAAACAATTTTCCCATCCAATTGACACTTGACAACAATGCAAGTGTCAAACAACGTGTCAAAAACCAGTGTTCAAATTGCAAAGTTCAATCGGTATGAACCTTGCAACATGTACACTTTAGTTTGCACTTTACCACGAGACATTACCCCAGTTCGATAGTTTAAATTTATAACAGTTTTCCCATCCAATTGGCACTTGACAATAATTCTAGGGTCAAACAACGTGTCGAAAATCAGTGTACACATAGCAAAGTTCAATCGGTAAGGACATTCCAACATGTACACTATGGAGTACACTCTAGTTTACGCTTTGACACATGACATTACCATGTTGGATAGTATAAAGTTCAAACAATTTTCCCATCCAATTGACACTTGACAACAATGCAAGTGTCAAACAGCGTGTCAAAAATTAGTGAAGAAATGGAAAAGTTCAATCGGCAAGAACCTTGCTCTATGCACACTATGGTGTACACACTTTAGTTTACACTTTGCCATGTGCATTACCCTGATGGACAAGTTAAATTTCTAATAGTTTTCCCATCCAATTGACACTTGAAAACCATGTAAGTGTCAAACAACGTGTCAAAAACCAGTGTACAAATAGTAAAGTTCAATCGGTATAAACCTTGCAACATGTACACTTTACTTTACACTTTACCACGTGACATTACGCTGTTGGATAGTTTAAATTTCAAATAGTTTTTCCATCCAATTGACAGTTGAGAACAAAGCAAGTGTCAAACGACGTGTCAAAAATTAGTGTACAAATAACAAAGTTCAATCGGTAAGGACCATGCTACATGTACACTCTGGAGTACACTATAGTTTACACTTTACCATGTAACATTACCATGTTGGACAGTATAAAATTCATACAGTTTTCCCATCCAATTGGCACTTGACAATAATGCAAGTGTCAAACAACGTGTCAAAAATCAGTGCACAAATAGCAATGTTCAATTGGCAAGAACCATAATAAATGTACACTATGGTGTACACACTTTAGTTTACACTTTGCCACGTGCATTACCATGTTGGATAGTTTAAATTTCAGACTATTTTCCCATTCAATTAACACTTGGCAACAATGCAAGTGTCAAATAATGGGTTAAAAATTAGTGTACAAATGGCAAAGTTCAATCGGTAAGAACCTTGCAACATGTGCACTATTGTGTACACACTTTAGTTTACACATTACCACGTGACAATACCCTATTGGACAGTTTAAATTTTCAAGTAGTATTCTTGTCCAATTGACACTGGGCAACAATAAAAGTGTCAAACAACGTGTCGAAAATCAGTGTACAAATAGCAAAGTTCAGTCAGTAAGGACCTTGCTACATGTACACTATGGTGTCAACTCTAGTTTACACTTTACCACGTGACATTACCCTGTTGGACAGTTTAAATTCAAACAGTTTACAAATCCAATTGACACATGACAACAATGCAAGTGTCAAACAACGTGTCAAAAACCAGCGTACAAATCGTAAAGTTCAATCGCTAAGAACCCTGCTACATGTACACTATGGTGTATACTTTAGTTTACACTTTACCACGTGCATTACCCCGTTGGACATTTTAAATTTTAAATAGTTTTACGATCCAATTAACACTTGACAGCAATGCATGTGTCAAACAACGGGTCAAAAATCAGTGTACAAATAGCAAAGTTCAATCGGTAAGAACCTTGATACATGTACACTATGATGTACATTCTTTAGTTTACACTTTCCCACGTGCATTACCCTATTGAACAGTTTAAATTTCAAACTATTTTCCCATTCAATTAACACATGACAACAATGCAAATGTCAAACAATGCGTCAAAAACCAGTGTACAAATAGCAAATTTCAATCAGTATGAACCTTGCAACATGTACACTTTAGTTTACACTTTCCCACGCGACATTACCCTATTGGATAGTTTAAATTTCAAACAGTTTTCCCATCCAATTGACACTTGACAACAATGCAAGTGCCAAAAAACATGTTAAAAATCAGGGTACAAGTAGCAAAGTTCAATCGGTAATAAACTTGTAACATGTACACTATGGTGTATACTTTAGTTTGCACTTTTCGACGTGACATTACCCTGTTAAAGAGTTTAAATTTCAAACAGTTTTCCCATCCAATTGATGCTTGACAATAATGCGAGTGTCAGATAACGTGTCAAAAATCAGTGTACAAATCGCAAAGTTCAATCGGTAAGAAACCTGCTACATGTACACTATGGAGTACACTCTAGTTTATACTTTGCCAAGTGAAATTACCATGTTGGATAGTATAAATTTTAAACAATTTTCCCATCCAATTGACACTTGACAACAATGCAAGTGTTAAACAATGTGTCAAAAATTATTGCACAAATGGAAAAGTTCAATCGGTAAGAACCTTGCTCTATGCACACTATGGTGTACACACTTTAGTTTACACTTTACCATGTGCAATACCCTATTGGACAAGTTAAATTTCTAATACTTTTCCCATCTAATTGACACTTGACAAAATGTAAGTGTCAAACAACGTGTCAAAAATCAGTGTACAAATAGCAAAGTTCAATCGGTATAAACCTCGCAACATGTACACTTTACTTTACACTTTACCACGTGACATTACCCTGTTAGACAGTTTAAATTTCAAACAATTTTCCCATCCAATTGACATTCGACAACAAAGCAAGTGTCAAAAATCAATTTACTAATAACAAAATTCAATTGGTAAGGGCCATGCTACATGTACACTCTGGAGTACACTCTAGTTTACACTTTACCATGTGACATTACCATGTTGGACAATATAAAATTCAAAAATTTTTCCCATCCAATTGGCAATTGACAACAATACAAGTGTCAAACAACGTGTCAAAAATTAGTGTACAAATATCAAAGTTCAATCGGCAAGAACCTTGATACATGTACACTATGGTGTACACACTTTAGTTTACACTTTGCCACGTGCATTATCCTGTTGGACAGTTTAAATTTCAAACTATTTTCCCATTCAATTGACACTTGACAACAATGCAAGTGTCAAACAACATGTCAAAAATTAGTGTACAAATTGCAACGTTCAATCGGTCAGAACCTTGCTACATGTGCACTATTGTGTACAGACTTTAGTTTACAAATTTCCACGTGACAATGCCCTGTTGGACAGTTTAAATTTCAAACAATTTTCTCATCCAACTGACACTGGCCAACAATGCAAGTGTCAAACAATGTGCCGAAAATCAGTGTACAAATAGTAAAGTTCAATCGCTAAGGACCTTGCTACATGTACACTATGGTGTACACTCTAATTTACACTTTGCCACGTGACATTACCCTGTTGGACAGTTTAAATTCAAACAGTTTACCAATCCAATTGACACTTGACAACAATGCAAGTGTCAAACAATGTGTCAAAAACCAGTGTGCAAATCGCAAAGTTCAATCGCTAAGAACCCTGCTACATGTACACTATGGTGTATACTTTTTTTTTTAACTTTGCCACGTGCATTGCCCCATTGGATAGTTTAAATTTCAAGCAGTTTCTGATCCAATTGATACTTGACAACAATGTAAGTGTCAAACAACGTGTCGAACATTAGTGTAGAAATAGAAAAGTTCAATTGGTAAGAACCTTGCTACATGTACACTATGATGTGCACTTTAGTTTATACTTTGCCACGTGACATTACTCTGTTGGACAGTTTAAATTTAAAATAGTTTTCCATCTAATTGACACTTAACAACAATGCTAGTGTCAAACAACATGTCGAAAATCAGTGTACAAATGGCAAAGTTCAGTCGGTAAGGACCATGCTACATGTACACTATGGAGTACACTCTAGTTTACACTTTGTCACGTGACATTACCATGTTGGATAGTATAAATTTCAAATAGTTTTCCCATCCAATTGGCACTTGACAACGATGCAAGTGTCAAACAACGCGTCAAAAACCAGTGTACAAATAGCAAAGTTCAATCGGTATGAACCTTGCAACATGTACACTTTAGTTTACACTTTTCCATGTGATATTATCCTGTTGGACAGTTTAAATTTCAAACTGTTTTTCTATTCAATTGACACTTGACAACAATTCAACTGTCAAACAACGTATTAAAAATCAGTGTACAAATAGCAAATTTCAATAGATAAGGACCTTGCTATATGTACACTATGGTGTATACATTAGTTTACACTTTGCCACGTGACATTACCCTATTGGAGAGTTTAAATTCAAACAGTTTATCCATCCAATTGACACTTGACAACAATGCAAGTGTCAAACAACGTGTCAAAAACCAGTGTACAAATAACAAAATTCAATCGATATGGACCTTGTAACATGTACACTTTAGTTTACAGTTTACCACGCGACATTACCCTGTTGGACAATTTAAATTTCAAATATTTTCCCATCCAATTGACACTTGATAACAATGCAAGTGCCAAACAACGTGTTAAAAATTAGGGTACAAGTTTAATCGGTAAGAAACTTGCTAAATGTACACTGTGGTGTACACTTTGGTTTACAATTTTCCACGTGACATTACTTTGTTAAAGAGTTTAAATTTCAAACAGTTTTCCCATCCAATTGACGCTTGACAACAATATGACTGTAAAGCCCCGACCCGCATGGACGGAAACGTCACTCAACCATTGTAATTTAGTCGAAAAGTTAGTTCAATATATTTTTAGTAGAAGGTATAAAGATTAAAATTTTAGAATTTAATTAAAGAAATATCTTTTTTTTTATTTAAACAATAATTCCAATTCTAAAAGAAAACAATTTGAAATATTTTTTTTTTTTTTGCATGGGTTCCATGCATGTAACGGCTATTAACGTGAAATTTTGGCAAAACTTAAAAAGTAATGTTGCTGTTCCAGTTTTTGTCTCAAATAGAAATTGTCAAAATAAATTTGTTTTCATAGCTATTGACCTTGAAACTTCATCAAATTTTAATGTCAGGTAGTAAATTCCTTATAATATGACATATTCAAAAACTAGCTTCCGTCAACATCATATGGGGTGTTAAAATATTATTCAAAACTCAGCAACGACCTAGTTGAAAGGTAAACCGGTGCAGTTCACTTAAAATGGCATATAAAATTCCACCGATGTCAAAACCACATGATTTCAAATTTATTCAGTTTCTAATCCATGAGACTATCAAATTCAATTGTTTTCATCCAAAAATTCCAAGCAACGAGTGAGTTATGAATTCTTAAAAATAAGTGAAGATGCTGAAAAAAGAGACAAGACTCAGTACAGTTTACTTTATGTGACATATAACCTTTTACCGATATTGGATTGACATGATTCCAATTTTATTCAGTATCTAACTTATTAGGCTATCCAATCGAATTAGTTTCGTATAAAAATACCAAGTAACGATAGAGTTATGATTTTTTTTAAAGATGAGGTAGAAACTAAAATTTCTGAAGAGACATCAAAACTTTAAGTCTCTAACTTTTTTTTTATACGGTGATTTGTAAGTTTATTCCTATGATGCATATCTACTTTCAAACATAATTTATTCATAACGAGTGTTCATAAAATAGATCCACACAATATTCATAGGAATCAAATTTAAAGAAAGTGTAAACATCTCAAAATCAACTAAAGATGTAAATCACCGGCTTCTCCATGACATGTTGCATCATCCGTTACCATCATCTATGCCCCAAGGAAAATCCATTCAACCTATAGGAAGGGAATTAGCCCATGAGTTTGAAACTCAATAGATATCATCGGTGCAATTCGTTATCAAATTAGAAATTCTGAACTATGGATTCATACCGTCTCACGTAGATGGATTTCCGGCAAAATCCAATTATTATAGCATTATCATAACATACAGAGCCGGAGAATGATCATTCAAACTATTGTAGTGTGGAAGCATCATACCCGAAGGTACCATTTCATTTAAACATTTATTGAAAAATTAGTTTTGAAAACGAATGAACAATTGCACCTCTACCTACCTTGAATTTTCTTGGATAAAAGAACAAAATGTATAGAAAGCCTTCCTTCTTCTCACCCTTGTTATTCCTTAAGCTTAACTTGATATGAAATTTTTTTTTGAGAGAAAATGAGATGAAATTCGGATTTGAAGAGGAGTGTAATGAAAAAGTGACCTTCCACTTCTATAACCTGTAACACCCCGACCCCTAGTGGACCGGAACGCTACTTACTTTACTTAGCTTAACCAGTGATTTAGTAACAAGTGTATACATTTTAGCGGAAGCTTACATCTTCGGATAATAATTTAAATAACAATACTTCAAATACTTTAAACAAAAACACTGAATCATTTTTCAAAACAACAAAATGTAATTTATTTGAAGAAAACATAACTTGTTCTCGCATTCTGCGTTATTCAAAACTTTAAAGAAAAAACATTGGAAAACATTTCATAAAAATAAATCCAAATCACTTATTCAAAGCTATTCTCAAGTGCTCATCATGTTGCTCCTTGCTCTTGGAATATATCAGAATGTCATCGATGAAGACTATGACAAACTGTTGACGTATTTATTTGTTTCGATTTCAAAATCCCACCGCAAGTGTACGGTTCATTGCAAGTAGTAAAATGGACTATGAGTCCAAGTATCGTTCCCATGAGGATTGAATTAACTCTAATTTAACTATTGTGACCTTAACCGATACCAATTGAGTAGAAAGGTGATTAATTTTGCAAAAGCCCTAATTTTGGGGAAAATCCCCAAATTGAAAACCCTAATTTCAAAATCAAGAACCCTACTTTCAAAAATTCACTAAATTGATAAATCAAACTACGAATTAAATTGTAAATATGCAATGTTGTAAATTAAATTGTAGAAATAAGTTGAAATAAAATCATTGGGATATCGAATCCCCATTTGATTTCTATAAACCCTAATTTCACAAATCCAATTAATCAATGGAAAATTGTCAATTCAATGTTCTTACGCCTATCTAATATACTCTCTCGATATATATTAGATCTATTTCTGCATATCATCAGCCTATATTTCTATGGATGATGTAACATACAAAAACGCATGAAATTCTATGAACAATTACTCAACTGCATAAAGCATAGGGGTATATTTCTATCCCCTATCGGACCCTATGTCAATTCATATATATCGAGTCTATTCTACTTCTTTCGAATGTAAAGAATAAACCATCACAATTACATAATAAATGGCCAATAAATCATGGATTCAATCAAAACAATATAAATCAAACAATTTATTCCAAAGACAATTTATATTAAACTCATGAAATATAGGAATTTATAAGAAAATCAAAGGTTCATCGACTCCCAATGAAATAAAAAAATTAGCCTATCATGTTTTGAAGAAAATTACAAAAATTGAATAAAGGAGAAGATATCACCCTATTATAATTGATGCTTGAAATCTTCAATCTTGATGAAATCCTCCTTCTTCTTGCATAAATTCTTGGAACTTGATGTTATTGTGTGCCTCTTTGCTCCCAAAACCATGTACCCTTCTTCTGGACCTGTTTTAGGGTATATATAGCTTGTCCAAATTAGGTTAAAAAAGAGTTGGAGTCGAAAAAGGAAACTGCAGAAACGCCCCGAAGTATAACTATGCGACCGCATAGAAGGTTTCTATGCGGTCGCATAGAACAATAAAATTTCCTCTAGAATTCCCTGCAACCTTCTATGCGACCGCATAGATGGTTGCACTATGCGGTCGTATAGATATAACCAACTATGTGGTCCTTACATTTTGGTCCCTGAACTTCCTTGTAGCTTCTCTTGACTTCTTTCTTCGATTTCTTCATCTTTTCAACAAATTTTACCTTCCAATTGATGATTGACACCATCAAATCTCATGCCACTCATTCGGCACATCTTTTGAGTATTGCACCTTTAGTCCTCCATCTTTCAATTGTCTTCAATTCAGTCCCTTTTCACTTCTTTCTTCTTCCAATTGTTTTGCTTTGTCATTGAGCTCATACTTGGCATGTTTTTACTCTCGTTTTGCATTTAGCTGAACTTCTCAATATTTGAACCTTTGATCCTTGAACTATCAATTTGTTGCGTTTTGGTCCTTCTTTGGCTCTTTTCTCCTGAATTCCACAATTTCCATTGAAATACCTACATTGCATGAATTTAATAGGATTAAGCCACAATTCAACCATTTTATCCATGTTTAAGTCATGTTTGTGAACCAAATAAGTGTGTAAAAACATACTTATCAAATCCCCCAAACTTAAACTATTGTTTGTCCTCAAACAATGTAGTGACTCAATGCTAAACAAACATGGCTTAATAGCTTGCCGTGTCTCAGGATTGGAACTTAGAATTAACCGTAAAATGATATCAATAGTGCGAGAATAAAATTAACCTTTACTCATCAAATGCAATACTCAACGTGTGTGTGTGAACTCATGCCAACATATCAAGCCTATGAATGGTTTATTCCCGACCCATAGTGGTCAATTTATCCTTGCATCACTCGAGAGATACACAACCCCCCAAACTTATTCTTTTCACTCTATTATCTCGGGGTGTGTTCTAAGATTGGGAGTTTAACAACTATAATCCTTACCCTCTCTTAGTTTGGATAGATTTTACCCTTACAAGTACACATATCAACAAGTAGAGACTCTCTTTAATTTGATTGTTTCAACCTTTAGGCTCAAACTAAGCTACTTACCTCGCATCAAGGTTAAAGTTATATCAACCAAATGTCCAACAAGGGCTCTCTTTTTTTTTTTCTTTTTTTTTCTCTCATCTTCTCATTTGCTTTTTATATAACCCGTATAACGAGTTTTAGGTGATGACTCCCAAACCAGTTGGTCTTAGGGCACCAGGTTTTAAACCCTTGCAGCCTTATTCACCCAAGTTATAAAGGCTCGATAAGATGAATTTTTATCAACTTCTCCTTTTTCTTGCTTTCTATATGACCCCTGTAATGAGCTTTAGGCCGATAATTCCCAAACCAGTTGGCTTTAGGATATCAAGTTTTAAACCCTAACAGACTTACTTGCTCGAGTCATAAAGGCTTTTGAGAGAAGTGATGATTTTCCCATGTTTATTTTATGCCCTTTACTTGTTTTTCTAGACATTTGATCTCAATAATCGTCCTCAACTTAAAGCTTTCACCTATTTCTCACCTTCTGGGTCTAGGCAATCCACACAATATAATTTCATGCACTGAGCCTCTACTTATCTCCATGTTTCCCTATAGTGGCTCAACCATCTCCAAACTATCTTAAGGTGGTTTAACGGGTTAATGTTATAGAGGGTAAACCTAGGTTTCCCATATTTTTCTCCAAAATCCCAATCAATAACTTAACATGAAAGCATGAGTGGCGTGCAAAAGAATGTCAAGCATTGCATCAATAAGTATTAGCTAATTAAATCCTGTACTATATCCACAGTTCTAGTTTACACCTGTCCAATAATCACATCATAGCCGACAAGGCTACCAAACCCACACAAGCATGCAAAAGTAAAATCAACACTCATTCATCACACATGCATCATGCAGAATGTAGTCAAATTAATGATTGATTGTGAAAATGCATATTAATTACATGCTGAATATTTGTTTGAAAATTATGCTACCATCCCCCAAATGTATACAGTACATTGTCCTCAATGTAAATGTAAAGTTAGAAAAGCATAATTTAAAAATATATACACAACTTGGCAAATAGAGGTAAACAACACTCCCCTGATCAAAGTGGTGGTCGTGGTGTGTAGCTGGGACCCGCAGCATGATCTTCAGGAGGAGATGGAATGCGAGATAGGATTTATCTCATCAACTATGTCTGCTGTGCTTGCTCGGCCTGAATGGATTGAAGCCTATTCTCCATACTTCCCAATCGATCCTAGGTTTCGTTCACTCACCACTGTATGCCATCCATTCTCCTAGCATACATGTTGAACCTACCATTCATGGTCTCCACTTCCCTTCGTGCCGCTGTGGCTTCATTCAAAGCACCCCTTGTGTAGTCCCGGGAAGAGTAGAGGTCTCTTTGCACTTTGTCAACAGTGGTAGTCATGGTCTCGAAACTCTGCTGGAGATGTTGTATGTCTCGGCTAGTTCCAGTGGTGGTGGCGAATATCTGCCTCAATACCTGATTGTCCATATCAACCTGGGGTGGTGGTGGAGGAATTTGAGGCATATCAAGGTCTGCATCTGCTTGACCTTCCCCATTCAATTGCTGTCGTCGTCGTGCATTTTCTAATTTCTGTTGGTGCTTCAGTCTCGCTTGGTCTTAGGCCTCTAGTGTGGATTGCTTGATAAAGGGGCTTGGCTTTTCTAGTGCTTCCCCAGGTTGGATTTGTATGCCTGCTGCTCTACATATTCCACTTATCAGACTGGGAAAAATTAGTGAGTAGTGCCTATCACCCCAAGTGCCTGTACCATGAATTTGGTTGTAGATGTACGTGGCTAGATCAATCTTGTTTCCTCTAACCAAATGGTATATGAATCCGGCCCTTGGATTTGTAAATGTTGTTTTGTGGGATATAGGCTCGATGTTATGGCACATGAATAACCATAAAATTGCTATGGATGGGGTGAGATCTATCTGATGCCAGTCTGCTGTAGGTAGAGGCCAAGCGTTTTCACGTCCCAACAAAATTTCAGCAACCTCATTCCAGTTGAAGTCTTCTGGGATAGGGACGACATTATTCCAGGATAAATGATAGTAGTCATAAATTACCTCTGGTGAGAACATAATCCACTTGCCCCTAACCCATGTCTGATGTAGGTGTTCCGATCCGGGAGTGTCGATTTCTGTGTTGAAATTTGCATAAAACTCCTTTGCTAGATTCTCATACACCGGATGAGGTCTTTCTATCACCTTTTCCCAGCCACAGTTGTGAATCAGATATGCTATTTCGAAGTTGGGAAAATCTTCCAGCTTAACTGGCCTCTCGGGAATGATTGCCCAATTACGCACAACATTGGCGTATCGGGCTGCTGTATTTGATGAAAGGAATCTTCTAACACCCCCTTCGGGTTCTCTTGTTAGGGCCGTTCCAGATGAGGAGCCGATTTTCTCTTTTCCCTTTGAAGTTCTTTTAGGAGGCATCCTGAAAAAGGAAGTACACAATATCAATCACTTGGTATAGGAATAACGGGCATTAATAATCTTTGAATTCATAATCCCCCAAACTTTCTTCGACATGCACATGTACGTATGCTTATGCAATTTTTCAAAACATGAATCACCAATATAACTCTAACATTGCATAAATATGGAAAACTCAAAATTATGGCTTGAACATGCATTTTTCATACATTTGACCCATGACCAAGTGACCAACTTCGGCCCCGGGCATCACCGAGAAATATCAAAATTTTCCTTGGCAAGTTGTGGACATGTGAAAGTACTCAATGACATCTAGCATATTTCCAAATTTCACCTTAATCGGAGGTCGTTTGCATAAGAAAATATGGGAACGAAGGTAGGGACGTGAGTGGATATGTTGAGCCATGAAGTGCTTATGTGAACTTAAATGTTGAGGTAATGTTTTTCAAATGAACTTTCACATGATTGTTCGGCAAATAAGCTACACAATAACGATGTAAACTATTGCATAAGTGAAAAGTTCAAGAATTCAAAACATGCGTCAATGTGGCGTTTCGTCGAACATGTGGTGAGCAATGTGAAGTACTTCCCATTTCTTCTAAAACACTATCATGAAATTTTTCCCAATTCACAACACCATACCAACTACCTTATACATTCTAACCAATTCCAAAACATTGAATGATAAACGGTAAAATGAAGCTCGAAAGTATGGATTAGAAGAACATACCTTGTATTTGACAACTTTTGGATTCTTGATTTGTTTCACTAAATATGTAGATCCAAGCAATTGAATGATTAGTGTGCAATGGGTGTAGTGTAAGCTAAGTGTGTGATGTGCAAATGTGGAGTGTATGCAATGGAATGGGTGAAGTGGGTGTGGAGGCTCGAGTGTGAGTGAGAAGGGGGAGATTTGGGGTTGAATTGTGTGGTCACGGGTCACTATGCGACCGCATAGTGTTGCACTTCAACCCGTGACCACTACACTATGCGACCGCATAGTGTTGCACTATGCGGTCGCATAGTGCAAACAAATGTCCCCTTTTTTCTTTCGGTTAAGGTCTATGCGACCGCATAGACCGTTGGTCTATGCGGTCGCATAGACCAAACCGGGTTTCTTATAAAAAAAAATTTTTAAAGAAATAAAATAAAGGAAATAAAAAAAGAGTGTGGGTTTTGTCCAAAATTTATTTATTTATTTATTATTATTATTATTTTTTAAAATGACTTAAGATTTAAACTCTCCCAAAATCGGTTTTTCACTTAAAAATTTGACTCGCCTCGTTATATTCCTGAAAAAATTGAAGATTTTGACTTGAAAAGAGGAATATGCTTATCGAAAACTTGGCACCAAAACCGATTTTTCATAAATGTTGTCCCGCATTCTGAAAGCTTAACCAAAATGAACATCTTCGCACATCGGAATGCGTGACACACACTCGAACACCCAAACACTTCATTTAGCACCCATTCATGCAACATTAAACGTGTAGTGCCTAGGCTATCATGCAAAATATGATCGATGACCTACGAAACAAACTAAACTCAAACAAATTCCTAAACTAATGAAATGCAATAAAATAAATTTAAGGATACAGTGGGTTGCCTCCCACTCAGCGCTAGGTTATAGTCGATAGCTCGACTTTACCGTACTGCGTCATTTTGGCGATCCAAGATGGACGGTAGACTTGTCCTTTGAAAAATCACCGCCCCAATAGTGCTTCAAATGCTGTCCATTAACTTTGAATGTCCCCTTGCTGTCGTGAGTGATCTCAACCGCTCCATGTGGAAACACTTGTGTAATGGTATATGGACCAGACCATCTCGATCTCAATTTTTCTGGAAACAGTTTAAGCCTGGAGTTGTAGAGTAGCACCTTTTGCCCCACCTTAAAGTCACGCCTCTGGATATGCATGTCATGTCATTTCTTGGTGCGCTCTTTGTAGATCTTTGAGTTTTCGTAGGCTTCCATTCTGAGCTCATCCAGTTCATTCAGTTGTAACAGCCGTTTTTCTCCCGCAGCCTTCAAATCCAAGTTCAACTTCTTCATTGTCCAGTAGGCATGATGTTCGATCTCAAGAGGTAGGTGACATGCTTTCCCAAAAACTAGTCGATATGGTGACATTCCTATAGGGGTCTTGAATGCAGTCCTGTAGGCCCACAAGGCATCATCCAGTTTCTTTGACCAATCTTTTCGTGATGAGTTGACTGTGACTTCGAGTATTCGCTTCAATTGCCTATTGGATACTTCGACCTGTCCGCTGGTTTGGGGATGGTATGCGGTGGCTATACGGTGCTTAACGCCATATTTTGCTAACAACTGCTCGAACTGACAATTACAGAAATGTGTGCCCCCGTCACTGATTATAGCTCTTGGTGTTCCAAACCGGGTAAAAATGTTCTTCTTTAAAAACTCAATCACCACTTTCCCATCATTAGTAGGTAGTGCAACAGCCTCGACCCACTTCGATACATAATTCACAGCCACTAATATGTATTGATTTGAAAAAGATGGTGGAAATGGTCCCATGAAGTCGATCCCCCAGACATCGAATAATTCCACCTCTAAGATACTATTCAAAGGCATCTCATTTCTTCTAGATATGTTACCCGTGCGCTGACATCTGTCACACCTTTTCACAAATTCAAAAGCATCTTTAAAGAGTGTAGGCCAGTAAAAACCTGATTGAAGAATCTTCGCAGCTGTTTTTGAAGCACCAAAATGCCCTACATATATAGATGAGTGACAGTTTTCTAATATCAAAGGCACCTTTTCCTTTGGTACACAGCGACAAACAATTTGATCAGCCCCCCGCCTTTAGAGAATGGGATCTTCCCAAAAATAATACTTCAATTCAGCGAAGAATTTCTTTTTCTGGTGACTAGAATAATCTGGCGGTATGATAGACCTGGCTAAATAGTTAACTATATCTGCATACCAGGGTGTATCCATCACACTAAAAATCTGTTCGTCTGGGAAGATCTCATTTATTTCCACTGTCTCTGTCCGTTCTGTGTCCTCAAGCCCAGATAGGTGGTCCGCCACCACGTTTTCACTGCCTTTCTTATCCTTAATTTCCAAGTCAAACTCTTGAAGTAGTAATATCCAACGAATGAGACATGGCTTAGCATCCTTCTTTTCCATTAAGTACCTGATAGCGGCGTGATCTGTGTAGACTATGACCTTCGACCCCACAAGGTATGATCGAAATTTGTCAAATGCATAGACTATAACAAGAAGCTCTTTCTCCGTAGTGGCATAATTTAACTGAGCATCATTCAAAGTCTTACTTGCATAGTAGATCACGTGAAATACCTTATTCCTTCGTTGACCCAACACGACTCCAACAGCATAATCACTGGCGTCACACATTAATTCAAATGGCAGGCTCCAATCCGGTGTGATAATTACAGGTGCTGAAGTCAACTTCTCTTTCAAAGTGTTAAAGGCCTGCAGACACTCATCAGTAAACTCAAATGTGGATTCCTTCATCAATAAACAGCATAGAGGTTTGGTAATTTTTGAGAAATCCTTGATGAATCTTCTATAGAACCCTGCATGACCCAGAAAACTATGAACACCTTTTACTGATGTAGGTGGAGATAGTTTCTCGATTACTTGAATTTTTGCTCTATCCACTTCAATGCCCTTTGCTGAGATTCAGTGCCCTAGTACGATGCCTTCTTGTACCATGAAGTGACACTTCTCCCAATTCAACACCAAGTTGGTCTCCGTACACCGTTGTAGCACAAGACTTAGATGCTCCAAGCACTCATCAAATGAAGATCCAAACACAGAGAAGTCATCCATGAATACCTCGATGAATTTCTCAATCATGTCCGAGAAAATAGCCATCATGCAGCGCTGAAAGGTAGCGGGAGCATTGTATAATCTAAATGGCATCCTTCTGTATGCAAAGGTGCCATAGGGGCAAGTGAAAGTGGTCTTCTCCTGATCGTCTGGTGCCACTGGAATCTGATTATACTCGGAGTACCCATTTAGGAAATAGTAATGTGAATGTCCCGCTAATCTCTCCAACATCTGATCAATGAACGGTAATGGAAAGTGATCCTTTCGAGTAGCTGTGTTAAGTTTACGATAGTCAATGCAAACTCTCCATCCAGTCACTGTCCGTGTAGGAATCAACTCATTTTTCTCATTTTCTATCACCGTGATTCTTCCTTTCTAGGGGACAACTTGCACCACACTGATTCATGCACTATCTGATATTAGATAAATAATGCCTGCATCGAGCAACTTCAATACCTCAGCTCTAACCACTTCCTTCATGTGTGGATTCAATCTCCGCTGCCCATCAATGCTTGGTTTAAATTTTTCCTCCATGAGTATCTTATGCATGCATATAGATGGGTTGATCTCCTTTATATCTGCAATCGACCATCCAATAGCTGTTTTATTCTCCCTTAACACCCGAAGTAGTTTCTCTTCCTCTACCTCACTGACAGTGCTTGAAATAATAACAGGTAGTGTAGAAGATTCCCCCAGGTAAGCATATCGAAGATGTGGTGGCAGTTGTTTGAGTTCCAATTTGGGTGGTTTCACAATAGATGGCACTGATTTTACAGTCCTAGTTCCCAGCTCTTCATAGTAGCGTCTGCGCATATATGGCTGGTTACTTTCCAAAAACCGAGCACATGTCTCAATCTCACTTGAATCAGAATGGGTGGATTGTGAATGTGCAATGCATGCCTCGTATGCATCAGAAGGATGATGTAGTCGAAATGTGTCTTGAACTATTCGGTCGACTACATCGATCTGGAAACAACTGTCTGTCTCGGTAGGGAATTTCATTGCTTTGAACACATTGAATGAGATTTGCTCGTCACCAAGCCTCAATATCAGTTGCCCTTTCTGAACATCGACAATTGCTCTTCCACTGGCCAAGAAAGGTCGCCCCAATATGAGTGGGACATCCTTATCTTCTTCCATGTCCAAGAAGAGAAAATCGGCTGGAAATATGAACTTCTCCACGTCTTCAATGATTCCTCTTGGATGTGTAAGGGATCGATCTGCTAACTGCAATGTCACTATTGTGGCTTTTGCTTCTCCCAAGCCGAGTTTCCTGAAAACAGAGAGAGGCATTAAATTAATACTTGCACCTAAATCACATAAAGCCTTATCAAAATGACAATTTCCTATAGTGCAAGGTACAGTAAAACTCCCTGGATCTTTTAGTTTTGGAGGTAGTTTTCTTTGGATTCTGGCACTGCATTCCTCAGTTAGCATCACTATTTCGTTTTCCTCTATCTTTCACTTGTTGGAGAGGATATCCTTCAGGAATTTTGCATAGCTCGGCATCTGGACAAGTGCTTCAGCAAATAGGATGTTGATGTGCAGTTTCTTGAAGACTTCAAGGAACTTACTATATTGCTGATCCATTTTGTGCTTTCTCAGCCTTTGTGGAAACGGAATAGGAGGCATATGAGGGTTGACAGGATTAGTATTTTTTCCCTGTGATGTCTTGGAATTCTTCTTAACCTCATCTCCCATTGCATTGTCATTTTGCTCCACAATTTCTTCCTCCAAGGTTGGCGTTGATTCCTTGTTGGCTCCCGAACTTTTTACATGTGGTTCCAGTAGTTGTACTCCACTTCTGGTTGTTATAGCCTTTGCATGTTCCTTAGGGTTAATTTCAGTATTGCTAGGTAGGTTTCCCGGTGCTCTACCCGTCATGGAAATTGCTATCTGTCCCACTTGTGTCTTTAAGTTCTTGATCGCTGCACTTTGATCTTGAAGCATTGTTTCCATCCTTCGCATAAATTGGTTATTGGCTTCCATGTACTGATTGGTGTGTGCCATAAATTTCTCGAACATATCCTCCAATGGTGGCTTTTTGTCTTGCTGCTGATATTGCCCTTGTGGTCTGTTTTGATTTTGATTAGCCCACGGGAAATTTGGGTGTTTTCTCCAGCCTTGATTGAAGGTTTTTGAATGTGGGTTATTCTGCTGGCGCTGACCCTATTGTGCGAATTCTGCATGTTCTACTCCTTGTGCTAGAATTGGGCAAGTAGCAGTACTGTGATCTGCTCCACATTCTTCACAACTCTGCTTCATAACTTGCTTAGCAGTGGCGGTTTGTGAAATGCTTTCAACCTTATGGAATAAGGAATCTATTTTCGCCGACAGTGCTAAGTAAGTATCTACTTCATACACCCCAGGTGCTCTCTTCTAAACTACTCGATCTATAGACCACATAGCTGAAGTTGTAGCCATCCTCTCAAACAGCTCCCAGGCTCTGTCAATTGTTCTTGTAGAGATAGACCCGTCAGATGATGCATCCACCATACTCTTGAATGACGGGAGTAATCCAGTGTAGAAAAATCTGATCTGGGTCTTCTTGTCAAAGCCATGTTGCGGGCACTTCCTTAACATGTTCTTGAAATGGTTCCATGCCTCTTCAAATGATTCTGACTCGATCTGGTTGAATATTGAGATGTCGTGCCGCATTTTAGCTACTTTAGCTAGCGAAAAGAACTTGGTGCAGAATTTATGAGCTAGCTCGTTAGTGATGCTTCCGACAGGGAGTGAATCCAGCCATTCAAATGCTTTATCCCTCAAGGTGTGCGGGAACAAGCGCAGTTTTATAGCATCATCGAAGATACCTTGGTATCTGAAGTGTTGACACATATCAAGAAATCGAGATATGTGTGTATGCGGATTCTCACTAGCCATCCCATGGTATTGATGCCTATTCTAAAATAGTTGAATCAT
Source organism: Olea europaea var. sylvestris (assembly GCF_002742605.1). NCBI lineage: Eukaryota > Viridiplantae > Streptophyta > Magnoliopsida > Lamiales > Oleaceae > Olea > Olea europaea. The sequence goes on from NW_019267134.1 coordinate 20,902, forward strand.
GTTTGTCTTCAGTTGGAAGTTCGGTTGCCCAAATGGAGGATATACAATACTAGATTGACTTTGCACCACCAATGGTGCCATAAAATCCCCAAGTACCGTATTTCCATCCTCTTCCACTGCCAAACCTTCGTTGAGTGGAATTCCCGGTCGATTTTGCTCGTTAGCCATTTGTTGTACCACTCTTGCTTCCCTTTGCCTGTGACGGAATGTGCGTTCGATCTCTGGATCTATAGGGACCAAGTCTTGATCAGGTGCTCCTTGCATACAAGCCCTGATATGGCAGAATTAACACAAAAATTCAATATAAACAATAATAAAATTAATCTAATAAAATTAATAAGTACTAAACTAAATAAGTTCGAATTAGTGTCACAAAAGATAGAATTAAAACTAAAATTCAATCCCCGGCAATGGCGCCAAAAACTTGTTCACGTATTTATTTGTTTCGATTTTAAAATCCCACCGCAAGTGTACGGTTCATTAGCAAGTAGTAAAATGGACTATGAGTCCAAGTATCATTCCCACGAGGATTGAATTAACTCTAATTTAACTATTGTGACCTTAACCGATACCAATTGAGTAGAAAGGTGATTAAT